>NC_051178.1:158806461-158852332 GCF_013339695.2 Rhipicephalus sanguineus | reverse complement strand
ATTTATTATTTACAGAAACAGAAAGCAGCAACAGTTGACTTCAGAAAGAACAAGAAGTGATTGAGACGTCCCTTTGTAAACAAAACAATAGCGGATTTTCACCACGAGCTTGTGCCATAGCTGGATCTTGTTACGCTGGTCTGCGCGACGCACCTTTGATATTCACAGGCATGACGATTCACTCCACGCGGACGTTCGTTCTCCTCCGCAGTCGGTCATCACATGTTTTTCGACGACCCTCTTCAAAACTTGTCACTGTCATCTCTTGATACACAACTCACAGCACTAGATCATCAAACAACACGTCTCCTGCGAACGAGCGAACTCTGCCACCGCGCGCTTGCTGCGCTTGCATTGCCTGTATCGGCTCGCGCCTGGGTTCGGGAAGGTGCGTATGATTCGTCTGTGCGTAGCACAGCGAAAGCTAGGGAAAGGGCGAGATCCTCTCACCGATTAGTCTGCGGAATCAGACGGCGCCGCTGGCTCGGCTTTGCTTTCTCGAATATCCCGATCTTTCGCGTTCGTTCGCTGTGTCGGTGGCGTCTTCTGCGGAGAGGGTAAGAGGCGCGCGGGCGCGCTCCCGGCGCCTTTTATACTTTTGTTTTTCGATGCGCGCGCTCTGTCGCGCACGAACCGTCGGCGCCAGGCTTTCATGCCGTCGTTCGAAATCGGCGACGTGCGCTTAGTTAAGCGCTCGTTCGTGACAAACATCGTGCACAAGTCCACTTTCGTAGAGGCCCGCGCCTTTCCTGCAGCTTGCAGTGCAGAATTAGTTGTCTGGCACCCGCACGAAGGGGAAATAGCAGCCGCGAACTTCATTCATCTCCTCATAGCAAAGCTGTGCAAGCGCTGTCGTCTGCTCGGCTTCCCGCACGTACTGTCGGCGGCGCCCGCTAGGTGGCTATCAGTGGCGCCTCTATAGGCGGTGCACAAGGCGTATTACCGTCACTGCCGCATCTTGCTAAAACGTTTTAGTCTCACGCGTGGTCTCACCCGTGTTCGCACCGGCCACGCAACCCGATTTCTAACAAAGGCTTGGCGCAGCAAAATCGCAGCAAAATGGGCATATATCTGAAGTGTGGTAGCCCGTAATTCGTAGTAATTCTTTCAATTTATTAAGATTAAAAAACTGATTAGGAGAAATGAGTGGAACCACTTTAAGTACAAAGTAACATTATTTATGCTGTGATGGGGTTCTTTTAATAATAGTAACACTAAAAACAAAAGTGAGCCCCCCCCCCCCTCTCCACTTTTCTTCAAGCGACCGCCCCCCCTAAAATTAGTGGCTGGATCCGCCCCTGGTACTGTTTCCTGTGTGACAGCCGTCTGGGGTTTTTTTATTATTTGTTTGTTCGGCCCCCACGTGGCTGAAAGGTACATATGTGCTTTGAAGTGTAACATACTTGCGGAGTTGTGTAATACCATTTGGTTTTAAGTGTATCTGATCCGCCGTGTGAACGATCTAGCCATGGTCAAAAAGACCGTAAAGTGTTCAGGGTGCGGAATGGGATGGAAAATAGAGGTTTGTTTACGTACGATGAGAAGATAGAGGGAGCTGACGCCAAGTGTAAGCAATGCGAGTTAGAGGCGAAAATGGAAATAATGATGGCTGCCCAGAATGAGCTCATGCTAAGAATCGCCGAGCTGGAGAATGCGTTGGCGACAGAGCGGGAAAAAACGATGGCTATGGGGGAAAGGCTTAAGTCAGCCGAGGAGGGGTTAGCAAAGGTAGTCATGGTGAACAAGGAAGCAAGCGACAGCGGGAACAGCGGGGCATCGACCCCCACAGTGGTAGACGCGAAGGGAGAAACAGGTTTGGAAAAGACAGGTGCAAGGGTCACAGGACCCAGCTTCCGCGAAGTAGTTTTGGTATGTTGGGAAGGGGACGGGACAAAACAGCAGCAGTGGCACGCGCTAGTAACCGAGGCAGTGGCCAGGTGCGGGACAGTCCAGCAAAAAAGTCTCAGCACGTGATAATCGCCGGGGACTCGAATTTAGTTAGATGCGCAGAGGCAGTGTCAAACACCGGCGCCACGCGAGCTTGTCTCTCGTGGCGAGGATGCCATCGACGCTCGACGAGGAACTCAGCGCCAGGATAGAGCTCGAGCGAAGGTCCCGAATATCTCTCGACGAGTGGTTACTTGACCTTGGTGCCAATGACCTCGCCCATCCTGTGCCGTCCAGCGGAACTCGGAATACCAAGGCGAATCCTCCCGCCACTTCTGCGCTTGCCGAACCTGTCAACCCCGCTGCCCAGGTTACCCCGCGGGACTACTCCAGCGTAGTTTTGCGGGATAATTTGCTCGCCGAGGGAATTGGGGTTCCGCTGCCGGCCTCGGACGACGAGGAAAGCATGGACATGTCAAGCTCGCGCAAGCGCGCACGTGAAGACAGCTGCGACGAGGATGAGCAAGGCCCACGGAAGCAGCTTCCTACAGATTACCCTGCCCAACTCCCGGACGACCACGGCGACGATGACTCTCATACCTCGAATCTTACAACATCCGCTCAACTGGAGAGCAGTGCCGATATTGGCGGCGAGATCGAGCAGAGTCGGCACCTAGCGGCGAGCGGACGAAACCCCGCGGAGTGGATGGCTCCTTGCGTCGTCTGCTAGCCACACCGTGTTCGCATGTGTGCGTACGTCATGCGCGTCCTCAGATTACAGCTTATTCCGTTGTACTAGCACAGTATCAAATGCTTGTACGTATGCCTACATGATATACATAAGCATTTCGCCTTACGAGAGTTGTATACACTCTAATAAGTGAGTACACGCCCGTGTCGGTATGGCGCTAGGTCTAACCATCGTACCGTCCATACGCCAAAATCATTTCAATGTGGGTACCGCTTTCTCGTTCAAGCCCTTGACATAGTTCATTTGGCGTCGTCCTATAAACAAAAAAAAGTACTAAATGTCGAGGTGTGAATGCAGAATTTTAGTGACACCATTTCCTGATGTGTTGGCGATTTGGAAATCCCTGTGATACCGCAAAGCATGAACTATCGTCTGCAGAGGATGGTAAGCGGCAAAAAAGACCTGAAGCCACGCATCTCTACAGCAGTACGCGTATTCATGCAAACAGGAAAGCACAGTGCACAAAGTTCTACTTCATCTAATTACACAGAAATACAGGTTCTCTTCTTTTGTAGCCGCTAGAGCAAGAAGTAAATACTTCAATGGCTCAGTCGCGCAACACAATTTGTATTGTGGTATAGGTAAAACACAATTTAAACACGTGCAAATAAAGCAAGAAAAAACATCGAACACGGGGCAAAACACAAATGTGACTGAAGGCCAGTACCCCATTGATTGGCAGATTGGACTTCTCTCACAGTTAATAGGTACGTTAGGACGGTTGCGTGCATTGATGTGGAAATGGAGGGCACATACATCAGCATTAAGCTGCAGTCAACGCGCTTTACTCGCCAACAATCAACTCAAACCGCATACGGCGAAGCGTCGCTGGCGTACATTTGTATACGCGCCGCCGACCGCCTATCCACACTAAAGTCACTGTAACGGGAAAAGTACCGCGTTCCTTTTCTCTTCGCCGCCGCGCCCTTTCGGCGGCTTCGCCACATAAATGGTCCAGCTCGCTAGCCTCGCTAGTCTCCCGGCCGCAGACGCACAGCGCTTTGGAGGGCGATTGTTTTTATAGGTTCAGGAAAGCGTACAGGAACATTACGACATCCCGTATCGTTTTAAGACTTCATCGAAAGCCTATCGAGGCATCGAAGAATGCCCGGGTAAGGCCTTCTTTGCCATTCCCAGCGGGAAAAAGGATGCCAAACGACGGGCTGTGTGGCTGCACAGAATTAGGCGGGAAAAATTTGTTCCCACGACTGATACCCGCATTGTTAGGTAAGCGCTTCATTAAGAATTCGCGAATGTTTCGGGGAATGTTGGCGCCTACCCTGCACTAGTGCAGCTTGTTTCGCGTGGTTGTCGCAGGAGGTTCATGCACAATAAAATTTTATTATGTTTGGCGTAAAACTGACGCCTTTGGGCTCACATATAATGATCAGCGCGCCATGAAACTGACTTCTACATATTGGTACTGCCTGACGTGACTGTATGACGAACACAAATAACAGATGTTAGCATGAAAATAATGGCTGATGCTCTCGCGGCCGGTTCGCTTGCTTGATATGCCCCGAAATCGGTATTGCGTGACGTGCCAGTATGACGAACATAATTACCGTGCGGTAACATGAAAATAATGGTGCGCATGTCATGTAAGGCATGATTTACATGCCATGCTCATGATGCACTCGCGGCCGGCTCGCTTGTTTGATATGCACCAAAATCGGTATTGCGTGACGTGACTGTATGACCAACATATATACTGTGCGGTAACATGAAAATAATGGTACGCATGTCATGTAAAGCATGATTTACATGCCATGCTCATGATGCTCTCGCGGCCGGTTCGCTTGCTTGATATGCACCAAAATCGGTATTGCGTGACGTGACTGTATGACCAACATATATACTGTGCGGTAACATGAAAATAATGGTACGCATGTCATGTAAAGCATGATTTACATGCCATGCTCATGATGCACTCGCGGCCGGCTCGCTTGTTTGATATGCACCAAAATCGGTATTGCGTGACGTGACTGTATGACCAACATATATACTGTGCGGTAACATGAAAATAATGGTACGCATGTCATGTAAAGCATGATTTACATGCCATGCTCATGATGCACTCGCGGCCGGCTCGCTTGTTTGATATGCACCAAAATCGGTATTGCGTGACGTGACTGTATGACCAACATATATACTGTGCGGTAACATGAAAATAATGGTACGCATGTCATGTAAAGCATGATTTACATGCCATGCTCATGATGCACTCGCGGCCGGCTCGCTTGTTTGATATGCACCAAAATCGGTATTGCGTGACGTGACTGTATGACCAACATATATACTGTGCGGTAACATGAAATAATGGTACGCATGTCATGTAAAGCATGATTTACATGCCATGCTCATGATGCTCTCGCGGCCGGTTCGCTTGCTTGATATGCACCAAAATCGGTATTGCGTGACGTGACTGTAATGCGAACGTTAATAACAGGTGGTAACATGAAAATAATGGCACGGATGTCATGCATGGCATGATTTACATGCCATGCCCATGATGCTCTCGCGGCCGGTCGCTTGTTTGATATGCACCAAAATTGGTATTGCGTGACGCGACTGTATGACCAACATAAATACCGTCATGATTTTCACGTTACCACTTGTCATTCGTGTTCGTCATACAGTCACCTCGCGCTATATAAATTTGGGTGCATTTAAAGCTAGCGAACCACCCGCCATCGCAGCATGAGCGTGTCAAGTAAGTCATGCCGTACATGACATGGAAGTCATGATTTTCATGTTACCACCTATCACTAACGTTAGTCATACAGAAATAGCTCGTCATAAAAATTTTGGTATATATGCATTTCATTAAACGACCGCGAGCGCCCCGAAACCATGTCATGTAAATCACGTTTTACATGGCATGTCTGTCATGATTTGCACGTTATAACCAGTCACTTATGTTCGTCATACACTCTTGTCACGCCATACCAATTTTGTTGTGTATCAAGCTATCGAAGCGGTCGCGAGCGCACCATGGGCGTGGCATGTAAATCATGCCGTACATGGCATGCATGTCATTATTTTCATGTTATCACCTTAATTTAAATTTGTCATACAGTCATGTTATGCCATACCAAATTTGGTGCACTTCCCATTAACGAAGCGGCCAGGACAGCACAAAGTCGGGGGTGGATAGATAGATAGATAGATAGATAGATAGATAGATAGATAGATAGATAGATAGATAGATAGATAGATAGATAGATAGATAGATAGATAGATAGATAGATAGATAGATAGATAGATAGATAGATAGATACGTACATAGTCACAGAAATTCGCTAAGAAATGCTTCGCATTTAATAAATGCAGACAGCCGAGCGCGTAAATGCCGCGCAGTTCGCATTTCTTTATCGCGGTAGTACGCGTGCGTGCACATGTAGGCAAGTGAAAATTGCCGCTATTTCTTTCCTAATCAGTCAGAGAACAACGGTATGCTTCATTCGGGGCTGCAAAAGCGCACGCAATGCGTAAAACATGCGTTACTCCACGTGAAATCAACACCGCACCGCCGCAGTTTTGGCGGCGCTGGACCAAATATGGCGGCGCGCACGACGGTCGCGGTACTTTTCCCGTTCCAGTGACTTTAATCCACACAAACGCGGCGACGGTGCTGCCACCTATAGCCCGATCTCGCGGCGAATAGGTGACACCTCTGTTACTGTGAGGGCTAGGCGGGCTAGGCATGAAGGCTGAGAGGCGTTGTAAACGAGAAGAACGCGCTTTATTCGAACATGATGAAAACGTGCCGACCGCGCCGGTGGCGGGAGCGAGATTAAAACGTGTCCCGGCCCTCGCTTGGGCCTGGAGTTGATCTGCCGTAATGGCGCCGCAGGTGGCGCTGCTGATTAGATAGGCCGCTACGCTACCGCGCATGCGGGCGCTCACATACGGCCCCTCCTTGTTTGACCAAGTCCCATTGGTCTAGGAAAGGAGCACTACTTGGTGGCTTAATTCACTGCGAAAGATAATAGTCCTTCAAGCGCTCGGGTGGGCGCCTTTGGCGACGGGGTCGCGATGAGGGTACCGCTGGAGGCAAAACTGCAGGGCCAATGGAAACTGGTGGTTGAGACAACTCATTGCCAACACTGGGAGAGCCAGATGAGTCACACAAAGGCAACTCTTGGGTTTTTACAATGTAAGGCTCGACATAAGGTGGCACGTAGTGCTTGAGTTGAGAGACGTGCACTACCCTGTCTTGGAGTCGATCACGAGGACCTTGACCAGTTACGCGGCTAACGACAAACGTAACGGGTGTTTTCTGGACGGTGATTTGGTATATTCCCTTGAATTTGGGTGCCAACGTTCCAGTTCCATCTGCTACAGGCTCTTGGCGGCGCACCCAGACGAACTGGCCGACTTGGAAGGAGTGGTCTCGATGGGACTGATCATATGCTGTCTTCCGTTTCCCTTGTGCTTCCTCGGTATTGCTTGCTGCTACGGCCCGGTTCTGAGATAGCGTTAGGAGACGGTCTTGTAGGGTCCTGGCTATGGCGGGACGGTGGCGTTGATATGGGAGCTTGGGGACGTATCCATAAAGTAGTTCAAATGGAGAGAAGCAGCTGGCGCTGTAGCTTGTGTTGATGGCAAAAGCAGCTTCTTCGAGTTTGCTTTCCCAGGAGGTCTGGTCAGTCGGACACAGCTTACGAAGAACGGAGACTAAAGTCACATTGCTTCTCTCTACAAGACCATTGCTGGCTGCGCGGTATGCAACCGAATAATGAATCTCAGCACCGTGCATGTGCATGAAGTGCTTAAACTGGTGAGATTCAAAGGCTGCTCCATGGTCAGACATGCAGTCATCAGGACAACCAAAGCGGAAGAACACCGACTGTAAATGTGCTATAACTTCCTTAGCTGATGTTGAAATTACAGCCGATGGGACAATGAAACGCGTGGCAAAGTCAATGACATTCAAAATGTACTTCTTTCCTGAAGCAGCCGGCATTATGATGTGATCAAGGGCAATTAAGGCAAAAGGAACATCCGACACTGGCATGAGACCCATTTTGACAACACTTTTAGATATTGGGCGGTTGCTGCTTTGGCAGATCTGACATGCTGTGACGTAGTGGGTCACTGAAGACGCAAGGTTTGGCCACCAGTATCGTTCTCTCACTTTGGTCAGTGTCCGGGTGACATCCATGTGGCCTCCACCGTCATGAACAACTTCCAGGACAGCCTGGCGCATCTTTGCTGGCACTACAATAGCTTGAGAACCTGAAGTCGCATCACTATGGTACAGGATGTCATCAATTATGGCAAGGTCATGGTCCCACGATTCTGAAGATGACAGAGAGCGACGAAGATCCTGGCACCCTTTGTCTTCTGCTTGCATAGCTAGTGACTGTGTCTAATGGAGGACTGCTGCAGATAATCGTGACAGCATGTCAGCAACCACGTTTTGACGGCCTGGATGGTGCTGCACAGTGAAGTCGAACTCTGTAAGATCCATCAACATGGTCGTAAAACGACGTGAAGGCCTGATGTTGGCTGTCAAGCATGCAACGGTCCAGTTGTCAGTCAACAGGCGAAATTTCTTGCCGAGCAAGTAGTGTCGGAACTTGATCGTAACCGCCCAGTGGAGACCAATACACTCCCAAACGTTGCTACGCAACTCATTCTCTGCGGCAGTGAGTGCACGACTCGCATATTCGATGACAGTTTCTTTTCTACACTGTTTCTGAGAGAGCACAGCATCAATTGCGGTTCCTGAGGCATCTGTTGTGACTGTGGTTTGGGCGTCTGGATCAAAATGGCCCAGTACAGGTGCCTCTGTTAATGCTGTGCGGATTCGCTGAAAGGCTTCATCGCAGTCGCTGGTCCAGGCAAAGTCCTCAGACCGTATGAGACTCTGCAACGGTGCTGCTATCCGAGAGAAATTCTTCACAAATCGGCGATAGAAGTTTGCTGTCTGGAGCCATGACAAAACTGCTTTGCTATTTGCAGGCTGTGGGATTTTCATGATGGCTTCGACTTTGGCAGGGTCAGGCTGCTTGCCGTCTTTGCTCAAAATGAATCCGAGAAACCTGACAGACTTCAAAGCAAACTTGCACTTGTCAAGTGAAACGTTGAATCCACTGGCAACGATTGCACCAAGTACTTCGTCAAGTAACCGTGCAAACTCGTCAAAAGTTGGCGCAAAAACCAGAACATCATCCAAGTACACCCGCACACCGCACTTTGGGCAATGGGGCTGCAGGTTGGCAAAAATTGACTGCATGGCCCGCTGGAAAGTGGCAGGTGCGTTCTTCAGCCCAAATGGCATGCGAGTCCACATAAAGGTGCCATAGTGGGTAACAAAACAGTTTTTGCTTGGTCGTCCTTACGAACGCGAACTTGCCAGTAAGCGTACTTTAGGTCAAGGCAGGCGAAGTACTGTGACCCAGCAATGTTATCCATGATGTCATCCGCATGTGGAAGTGGCTGCACGACGCTCACAGTCATCTTGTTTAGGAGGACATAGTTAACACAAAGGCGCTTCTTGCTACCTCGGCTGACAACCACTGCGGGGAATGCCCAAGGTCCTAAGGCTGGAAGAATGATGCCTTGCCGAAGGAGAGTGCTTGTTTGGGCCTCAAGAAAACGACGGTCTGCAGCAGAGTAACGGTAAGGGGATCGACTGTATGGCACAGCATCGGGAAAAAGGTCGATTGAGTGTTCAACACCCTCGTACAGACCTAAGTCACCCTCTTCACGAGCGAATACTTCAGCGTGCTTCGAAAGAATGCTCGTGATTTCCCGTTGTTGATGTGCTCGCAAATGTCTACCGACCTGAGCGGCAGGCAAGGATGGGTCAATGCAAACCTCTATTGTTGACGAAGCACCTTGCTTGCATTCAGAAGACGGGCCGTTGGTGTTTGAAACATCATCTTGGCAAGGTAGTGCTAACCACGGGGGTTTATCTGGGCCTGGGAGTGGCATTCGCTGGAGGCCTGCTGAGCTGTGGTGTAGATGCATGGCAATTGAAAGATGACCCCTGGATCATAACAGCGTTCGACATCCTGGGCAACAGTCGCTCATGGCACCGCACACTTGTTCCTGTGGTGGAATGACGAATTTCACTTGGCATGGGTGGCTGGAACACCAACTGTGCGTGACTGGCAGCAAACCAGTCTTCCCCCAATATAAGTGGCACGGCATTGTTATCGAGGGCGGCGGCTTCCACCAAACCGGTGCTGGGTCCAACAGAGATCTTCAAGCAGATAGCATCAGCAGGAGCCACTGTCGTTCCTCCAACGACAGCTAGAGGTGGTCTGGTCCAGGGCAGGAGGGGCAAAGATCCGACAAGGTGACGAGAAACAAGTGTCACCTTGGAACCACTGTCTGGAAATGCGTCCACTTGGCCAATTCCAGCAATTGTGGCGTTTACAAGGGCGCACTGGACCAGCGATCCATCAAGGGTCTCGGAAAGGTTGCTGTGAAGAGCTGGCGAAGGATGCGTTGTAGACTGTGTGACAGTAGCTCTGGATGGGCACTTTGAAGCTAGATGTCCTTTTTGGAGGCATTGAAACACACGGCTTCGGCCAAGTTCTGGCCAGAACGGTAGGCAGGAGCGCCATGCCTCGTAGAGATGGTGAGGTACCGAGCCTATTGTTGGTCTGGTGGTAGGGCTGCGATTCGCTGTGGCTGTCTTGTTTTGTCTGATACCGCCCTGAACATTCGTGCCCTCTTCACTGTGGCGGGGCACCTGTGGGCTTCGCGTTGCTAGTTTGGTGCTTGAATACCCTGGGCGTGGGAGTCGACGAGACAAGTGGCTCAATGTTTGGTCAAGCTGAGTTACGATGTCCATATAGGCGGCGACGGTTTCTGGGCGTTGTGCTGCTATAGTAGGGGCCAGGTTCCCGTCGGAAATGCCCTGAAGGGCGTACTCTATGCGCCGAGTGTCGGTGAGAGTGACTGGGCATCCCGAAATGAGCTTCAACTTCGCCAGAGAGTAGAGGACCAGGTTCTCTCCGTGCGCTTGCACGCGACAAGTAACAGCTTGTTGCCACTGTAGTAAGGTTTGCTTGGCGCTGAATTGATCTAAGAAAGCTTGCCTGAAGGCTTCCCAGGTGGGACACTGACGGCCAATGACTGCTTTCCAATCCGCGGCTGCTCCACGGAGCTTTCCCAGAGCGACGGCGAGTACGGTTGAAGGCTCCCACAAAGCTAGGTTGCGAGTTCGTTTCAACTCTTCAATCCAGTGGGACGCTTAATGCTGCCGTCTCCATAGAATGTAGGAAGCGATGCGGACAGGTCTGGAAGAGTCGTGACTTGAAGTGGGGCTGCAGCGCGTTGTGACACGTGAAGCGCGTTGTGACACGTGACGCGCACTAGGCACGCTATAGAGCTTCGACGTCACGCGCTTCAGGTCACGTGGCGTCGCGCAAGCGTCAGTCGCGCCAGCGCCTGGTCGCGCTCTCCCTCAAGTCGCCCGCTCCAAATATGGGCATTTCAGCGCGAGAAATGACCAAATATGGGCACTGCGATTTGAAGGGGAGCGCGAAGCTCTATAGCGTGCCTAGTGCGCGTCACGCGTCGACGGAACGCGCGTCGAAATGCTCATATTTGGGCAATTCACCCGTCGAAATGCCCTTATTTGGTGCGTTCTGTCTCGGCCGCCCTCCCCCGCCTTTCACATAGCGAGCCTTATAAATGCCGTAACGTTAGCAATGCAATTAACATTGTCCCCAGTCAGGAAGCGGTTCGTCATGGCCACGCCACGTATGGACCCCAGCATTCTCGAGATTGCCGACATCATCAGATACCCTGCCGCAGAAGAGGCCTTTCTTCGTGAATTTGGACTGGTGCCGACGCCATCTGCTCGACCCCAGGCAACCGGAACACTACAAGGGCGGCCACCGGCTTCCGAGTACTGGGGGATATGCAAGGACCTCGGCTTTAATCCAGGCGAGCCAGGATGCGACGGAGAAGTCGTCACTTACAATCGCCGATGCAAGAAAGGGATCAGGCCGAGCTTCAAGTGCAATCGGTGCAAAAAGCAGCTGTCTCAGCTCCGCGGGACGGACGCCCTGCACGGTAGGCAAGGGCAAGGCTCCTTTTTGCTTGTCGAGACGTACTTGGACGTCCGAACGTAAAAATCGCTCGAAGAGAGGTGATATGGCTGACCTACGCAATGATTAAAGGGTTCTCGTCGAGGAACACGAAGGAACTCATAGAGAAGGAGTTCAAGATGAGTAACACCACGCGGACCGACTGGAGAAATTATGTCAGAGAAGTGGCTCTCGCAGAGCTTCTCGAACAGCCGCCGATGGGAGGAGTAGGGACAGGTGGTCCAAATAGACGAGTGCCTGATGAGGGGACGACGCAAGGCGAACCGAGGCCGCCTTCTGACTGGCGACAATGTTCCCCCAGGCGCCGCAACAACTACGGTGGTGTGTCAGATAAGGGCCCGTGGATTTTCGGCATGCTGTGCGTGTCCACGAAGGAGCTAAGGCTGTTCGAGGTCGACAAAACAGACGCGGCCACCCTTGGTCCTCTGATCGCAAAGAACGTTCTTCCCGGGACGACGGTGTTCAGTGACGAGTGGGCCGCATACCGGTGCATACCCGGCCTCGTGAATGCCAACGGGACGCCGCTAAACCTCGACTGGCACACGTGAACCACAGCGTCAACTTCATCGACCCTGCAACAGGCGCCAACACGCAACGCATCGAAAGCGAGTGGCAGAAAGCAAAACGACGACTCGTTCGCAACGGCAACAAAACGACTCCCGCTCTGATGCGTTCTCACCTCGCCTGGCTGTGGTGGAGGTCCGTGAACGCACGTCCCAACGTGAAGGACAAGTTCCTTCGACTCATCGAGGCCATCGCACGCCGGTATCCCCTTTGAAGACGATAGTGCGACAAATGCAGATTGATCAACCTGCTGTGTGCGTTTTTTTGTTTTGTTTTCATTCGTTTTTGTTACTTTTTGATAGCGCTCTTTCAAGCCCGGAGAAAATAAACATGCATTAATTGGAATTTTGGTTGTTTGTGGTTATTGTGGGTGGAGCCCCTCTTCATGTAGGGCCCCCCATTTACAGTTCCACGAGTCGCGTGCCTCCCACCACCAGCTCAGACCTAGCAGTGTCGTCCAGCAGCGGCGATAAAGCCGCCTACGGGCGTAGCGAGCACTGATATATGCGACGTGCATCAATTCTCCAGCCGTGGTATGTATGTTTCATACTCGTCGAGCGATGCGATCGGAAGTGTGAGCGTCGTTGGGCATGGTCGACACGGCACGCACAGCTACGGAGATAATCTGTACTTCGGGGACACGAGTCCGATGTATTGCAACACGGCGCACACGCGTGTCCGGTCTTCGGCGATTAATTCAGTTTCCCCTACGCGTACGTGGACTCAAACGAGTCGTTGCGCCTGGATTCCCTACTTCGAGTCAGATATCTTAATTGTACGGCGCACGCAGCGAAAAAACGCGTCCCGACTTCTGCAGCACGCGGGGTCCGTTCGTTCCGCTCGTTTAAAACGGCCGATGTCGCACAGGCACTTTCGAAATGCACCGCGGATGACACAGAAGCCTTACGGAAAAGCTGAAACTGCAGGGGCAAATTTATCCGCCAAATCTGGCGGCAGTCTGGCAACATTGACCCCCGAGTCTGGCAACAGACTTCTGCGACACCAAATAGAACCCTGCCAAAAATCCTGTGTACAGAACGCTCAGACGCACTATATATAATGGTTTTTGTTGGCTTAAAGACGGTAGTTTGAGGTGCAGATATAGTACGGTGGCTTCCAGAACGTACGCGGTAGTCATTCAAGTTGGACACGCCTCGCCGGTAAAGTGAAAAAGCTCTAGACGTTCGACGGCGCGCGTTGTTGCGGCCGATGCCGTGCACTTTTTTCCCACGTTTCTGTTTGCTGTTTTCGTGGTTTGCATACACTGCGATGACGTTGGGCGTTATAACAGAATCGAGTGAGTGTACGTGATTGTGGGAGTTATGTGCGTTAATTCTAGCGTATGACATGTCTGATCTCGACGTAGACGGCGTACGCACGCTCTGGGTGTCGATCGGGCCCTCGTACTCGCATCTCTTTATCTGAGTATTTAAGGATGTGTTACGTTTGTAAAACATGCGGTCAATAACCGCTCACGGCATGCCCCTGACTGCCGGAGGATGTGCTTTGTTGTTTTGTTGTTAGCCTTTATTATGTCTGTGTGAAGCACTTATTGTGTAGGTTTCGCAAACCTCTGCTGCAATTTCATTTTCTCATCATAATATCACGTTCTGCTTTTCAGATACCGTTTTTCATGGTGCTCACGCTGGACAGGAGCGACAACCTAGCAAGCCACAAGTCTGATGCCTCAAGCCGTCACCACTTTTTGATTTATTCTTAATCATAAGGAATAAATATGGAAACATGATGGCGATTTCTGCAGTTTATTTAGCACCATATGACACTGTGCACATCACAGTCACACATTTTAGTTGGCTATACTCATAGAAGCATGTAAATGAGCAATACCCAAACTTCTTAATTGGAAATCACAGACCATCTTTCGCGCTTTCTATATAACTATGCTGGAAAATATGTGTTGTTTTGACGAGTTTCATTAAAATAATGCTAAAACTGAACTTTTTTTTTGCAGTCGCTGGGCAGAATGGCAAGTAATATTGGACTTGCTTAAAATGAATACTCCACTATTTTCAACAGTAGTCGCGCAAAAGTAGAGCAAGGGTCAAATGAGCAGCTTAAAATACTCGTGGAGTCGCTTGATGCTTCGGTGTGGGTCACTTGACCCCCGTAGGAGCGTTACCGGCAAGAGTCGTCTGACTCCCTATAAGTGGTAACGTGATCCTCCGGATGAGAGTCTTTCCACTCTTCCTAGAAGGTCAGGGGACTCTCCTAGAGCGAGCCGACCCTGACCCACCAAGAGAGTCACCGTGACTATTTAAAGAGAGTCCTATACGCGGCAAGTCAGAACTCTCCGAAAAGAGTCACGCTTACTCTTTTTTTTCTTAGAGTGCACCTGTGGCGCATACCCGCTTACCGTGGCCTGTGGTAAAACGGGTATCAGCCGCACGTGTCTGAAGGAAAGGGTTCGCGCTCGCTACGTATTAAAAGGAAGACAGAACAGGCGAAGGAAATGCAGCGCTTATGCGGCTGATGTAGCAGGCTTAGTTTTGAATTGAGGCGTTGGGGTAGCCGAGGTGATCTTGTTCAGAATCTTGCTGCAGTTCCTGGAGCAGGACCTGGAACTGGGACTAGGTCAAAACTGGCCTCCAAAAGCATTTTTTTTCGTGGGCAATGGCGTCGCGGAACCCCACTTGAGAACCACTGCTGTAGAGTTACACGTGATGGTGGCTTGAGTGTGTTAGGTGCGTGGTTCGAACCCCACCGCCGGACACCCACCGGTTTATAAGAATGGTACAAGCAACCCCCCGGCCTAGCGCCCAGATTTACAGGGGCGCGGTGCTTGAAAGAGTTTCGCAGAGACCCCTTTGCTCTGTGACGCAAGGTAAAGCCATTTTTCTCAGTATTAATGGGAACTAACAGACAATAACGCCAAGGAAAGTATAGGGGATGTTACTTGTAATAATTGTGATGTAAATGTGAAGAAAGTAAAGTGGACGAAAAGATGACTTGCCGCTTGCAGGGACCGAAGCTGCGACCTTCGAATAACGAGTCCGATGCTCTATCACTAAGCTACGGCGGCGGTCATCCCCCGTCCACTTTATAGGGTATATGTGTGCACTTAAACCTAGGAGTGTTAGTCAGCGCCGATCGCAGTGGACGTGGGGATGACCGCCGCCGTAGCTCAGTGGTAGAGCACCGGACGCATTATTCGAAGGTCGCAGGTGCGGTCCCTGCCGGCGGCAAGTTATCTTTTCGTCCACTTTACTTTCTTCACATTTATATCCCAATTATTACAAGTAAGATCCCCTATCTTTTCCTTGGCGTTATTTTCTGTTAGTTCTCATTAATATTGTGTCTAACAAAGAAAAACGAGCCCGTAAAAGTCATCTTCTTTCCTTCATTTTTCTCAGTGTGGCTTCAAACAGAAAATGAGATTTCCTCATCAAAGCTCTCCGCAAAGAAAACGTTACTCAGCTCTCAATACATTTACAGTAATTATGACGATGTGCTTCTGCTAACAAGACAGACGCTCAAATATTGTAGTCAGCAAGAAATGCTTAAACGGCTTAGTTTCGGGGGAAAATATTTGCACAAGTATACAATTTTCCTGCACCTGCAAAATTACCACGAAAATTGCAAGTGTTTATGTGAAGGTGTTCAAGCTTGCCAGCCTCGTTCGCTTAAAAATTGAGCAACTATAGAAACGTATAGCCGCAGTAGCCGATCGAAGGAAGCAAATTTCATTTTTAAAATGAAGTTCATAACTAGCACTATAGTGCTAGTTATGAACTTCGTTTTAAAGATGTATTGCAGAGAGAACATTCTAATAACTACAACTTGATGTAGAATTTAAGCAACAGCTGCATTTCAAAGCTGTCATTAAAAAGTTTGCCTCGCTTTTTATTGAATACGTCCGCACCTGCGCTAAATAGGCGTTCGACGGACGCTTTGGGTTGGATTCTCTTAACGCTCAGCGGGCCGGCAGCAGTCCGCCTCTGCGACAAAAGAACGTCGGGGCGAGCTTGCGAAAGTGGCGCCTATGAGACGACGCAGTTATGTGTAAAAACCCCGGAATAATTGGAATAAAAAGTAACGAGTAACAAGACACCTCACGTTCCTTTAAAAAAAATCACGCCATATCCACGAAGTGAATGATGATGAGTGGGCGAAGCTCTGGAGGTAATCTGGTAAACCGTCAATACCCGTAAATTTTGCCCACTCGATCATCATACAAAGACCTGACACACAAACGCGGGGGTCCTAATATATGACGTTAAGCTCAGGGGAACTTTTGTTGTCGGCGTTGCCGTTTTGCCTTTCGAGGGCGAGAGCGCGTTTACGATCGTTTTCATCCATGGCAGAAAGAGAATGTCGGGTCTGGAGAAAGGGAATGTGTGGTCAGCGTCATCTTAATCGTTATCACGTGTAGTGGGTACATTCCACTATACTGAAACGCGCTTATTCTTCATGGTCATCAGTCGTCATCGTCATGGAACGCGCTTATACTTCATGGTAATCAGCCTCATCGTCATCGTTATCACGTGCAGTGGATACATTCCACTATACTAGAACGCGCTTATTCTTCATGGTCATCAGTCGTCATCGTCATGGAACGCTCTTATACTTCATGGTCATCAGCCTCATCGTCATCGTTATCACGTGCAGTGGGTACATTCCACTATACTGAAACGCGCTTATTCTTCATGGTCATCAGTCGTCATCGTCATCTTTATCACATGGAGTGGATACATCCCACTATGCGTGGCTACCTACTGCTACATACTACAAAGAAGGGACAGGCCCACACCCTGAGGAGTTTCGCCCCTAAAAATGTTAACGTAAGTACGTTGCCCGTTACAGTTCCGAAACGGTAACAAGTACGTTACAAAGTTACCGGAAAAAGTAACGTGTTACCGCCCACACTGTTACTAACTCACACTGATTTGGTCGTTTGAACTGATCATAAGAAACCTGAAAAACCTAGAAACGGGCATTGCTGAGAGCTGGAAGCAGCCATAGACAATACACACCTGGCAAGCTTATGCGTTTTTGTATCTTCAGCGGACAAGTTGAAGACGGCAGATCAGAACACCAAATGTGAAAATAAGACCCTAACGCTGACATTTAAGCGCTGACATTTAAGCGCAAGACAAAGGCTGAGAAAGACAAAAAAATCGAAAGAAAAATAAAGTGCGTCCGAGGGAGGTTCGACAACGAGCTGCGCGGTTGTAGCGGACGTCATGTACCGTGCCCTAAGATAGGCGCTATCATCAGCCCGCAGGCGTCAGCTTCCATCGTTTACATTCACGTCGAGCGCAAAACTCACAAGAAACCTTTGCCGGCTTTTTCTTTTGTTCCCCATAACAAAAAAGAAATAAATATGCTCCACCTTCGCAAAACATCAACTTTCTTTCATTTCCTGCCGCTGCGTTTTTTCACTTTATTCTGTAAGTTTTCAAGTTTTAAGTTTTCGAGTTCCTAAACAATCTCGAGAAGCTCGAGGTTCACGCAAACTTCTTCCTTTTCTTTCTCGTTGTTTCCCGAAGTTTCTCGTCCACTTTTCAGGTGAGATTGAAGGCTCTTCCGTGTGCCAGCGGTGCAGTAGGGCATGTAAGCAGAAGCTCGACGAGCGTGTGTGCCAACCGGGAAAGGCGTGCTCCTCTGACGGCACGAGCGTGCTTCGGTGACCTCTTTTTCGTTGCCTCCTTATATCTTATTTTATTTTATTTTGGTCTACTGTACCTTGCTTCGGTCTTTCAACCAATTGGAGAGCTCGTGCGAAAGGCATACACCCTTAAAAATCACGAGGTAATAAAAATATAATAGCCGGCCACGAGGCCCTTTGATAGTTCTTTTTTTTATTAATATTATTCCTTACTTCTGTATTCTCAAACAACAAAAGCTGAGAATTGTTGAACCTATACCCACGCTAGAAAAACTTAGGCCGAAAGCAAGGGAAGCCACGGGGACCTCTTGGTTGTGGGCGTGATTTTCCAAGCCGCTGGAAGATGCGCTTCACGAAGTAACTCTCGCGCCAGCTCTCCTCTGTTGTTGTTGTTGTTGTCAGTATTAGTAGCAGTAGTAGTAGTAGAAGTAGTAGCAGTATACAGTAGTAGTAATGGTGGTACTAATGCTGGTGGTAGTAATAGTGGTAGTGGTTGTTATAGCAGTAGTAGTAGTTGTTGTCGTGTAGTAGTAGTAGCACTAGTAGTAGTAGTAGTAGTAGTAGTGGAAGCATAGTGGTGAGGGTATTAGTAGGAGGAGTGAAAGCGGCAAAAGCAAATAAATCTAATATCTCTGTCGCACACCTACCAAAAAGATGTTTTCTGTTATTACACTTTCGAGCTCTCGCCGTGATGTCGAAGCCAATATCGTGATTACTTCAAAATGAAGAATAATATATCATCTTCGTTTTAGGGGCGAAGCTCCTTATAGCGGCACCCGTTCGTCCCTCGTAGCGTAGTATGTAACCAGTCTTACGCTTTGACCTGCAAGGTGGTGCCGGTGGGAGATTTTTCCTGTGCGTTGCTGAACAATAAAAAATTCGCAGCGTTAGCTAAAAGCCGACTTCTTCTGTCTCTCATTCCCATTAGCAGCCATTCTTTACCTCCAAGGTAGTGCCTGGTGAGATTTCTCCTGTGCGTGATTAAACAATAAAAATTTTGTTCAAAACGCCGTTCATTGATGAAATAAACCAACAAAAGACGCCAGATGTTTTGTAAAAGCAAAACGAAAGAACGCCAGATGTTTCTAAAGCAAAACGAAAAGACGCCAGCTGCTTAACGAAAGACGCCAGATGTTTTCTAAGCAATGGTTTTCTAAACAATGAAAATTCACAGCGTACATGTAAAATTAAAGTGCGCTGCAAGTCGTCATAACTCATCGAACCTTTAGTATAAACGCGCCCGATCTCACGTCGGTGATGATGTACTGGGCAGAATTCACGGAAGATTCACGGTTTACCGATGAACCTCCGCAGCTTCGCCCACTCATCATCATTCACTCCGTGGATATGCTGTGATTTTTTTAAGCAACCCAAATTATGGCGTCCGTGTACAACGACGAATGCATTACTGCGGTTGTCGTCGTTGTCTCCGTCATTGTCATGCACTGTTGCAGTCGTTGCTGCTGTTGCCGCCGTCGCCGCCATTTACTTCGTTGTTGTCACCGTTACTGTCATGGTCTGCTGTTTGCTCGGCCCAGTGGACGAGCTGTGAAGGGGGCTACCTTCCTATACAAATGAAACAAGAATGAATTTCTGTAAAGGTCAATTAAAAAAGAAGAAGAAGAATACGTAGTGCGCTTGTGGCATGGTGCAACCTCTACTGAATCTAGCGAAATAATACGTGGTGGTTGTGCAGAAGATCCATGCTTTCGATGACGTGATTAAGCTTGGCTGCCACACAAGCAGTGCCAACTGTTGTGCGAAGCCCATAACGTATGTGTTTCGTTGAACATCTCGATGGCTCGTACTTGGTTGCGGTTGCATCCTCATTGCTTTCCAGGGGGCCGCAGCTACGCAGTCACGGAAGCGGGCCAAAATCGCAGGCCTATAGCATTTAGTTCCGGTCCTAAGGCGGCGTTCAATCGCACAAACTTGTCTACCGTAAGTCAGCTGGGATTAACTTATCCTCTTGAATTATAGTTTGGTCAAAATGGCTTGCCCGCGCAACTCCAAGCTCTAATGCGAGTCGTAGGTGACGGCACATCTAACGCACCAGTCCTTTACACTGATGTGGCCCGATATCCACAAAAACGGGCCGTGTGTCTGGTCGTAGTGGACAACACCGATTCTGTAACGGTATCGGCTACGCTTAAAACCGTGGACAGTGACACGGCAGGGGAGGCTGCTATCGCCCTGGCTATTATACACGCTTCACAATTACCAGCACCGGACGAACCAATTACCGTGGTTACCGATTCACAAACTGCCTGTCGGAACATAGCGAAAGGAATGGTCACACCCTACACCCACCGTATCCTGACATCAATACACACCACTTTGTTACACAGGGTGCGTATCGTCTGGACACCTGGACACGCCTCTCTCCATGGCAATGAACGCGCTAATGCGGTAGCTCGAGAGCTCACAAACTGGGCGCCATCGGAAGAGCTGTCCAACCCAGACGATGCACCAACAGAACCACTCAACTACACTGAAACGCTACAAAACTACCGACAAAGCCGCATGTACTTCCCACCACCACACAAATCACTCAATCGAGAAGACGCTGTTGCCTGGCGGCAGCTTCAGACTAATTCATTCCCCTGCCTTTACATTCTTCATCTCTTCCACCCCACACAATATCCCTCATACTGCCCCTATTGTGGAGCGAAGCCCACGGTGTATCACTGCACCTGGGAATGTCCACAACCACCGGGCTGCCACCCTATTCCTTCACCCTCACAATCCTCCTGGGAGACTGCGCTGACAAGCTCAGAGCCGCAGGAGCAGCGTCGACTGATCCAGGGGGCACGTGGTGTGGCGTGAGCCAATGGGGCCCTGAACTAAGGGCTCCACCCAACGAGGATAATCCTTGAGGCCTCCACAAATAAAAGCTTTCTCTCTCTCTCTCTCTTTCTCTCTCTCTCGTGGATCAGACCACAACGCAGTAGCCCGTCTCTACTTAATCGACATTTTGAGGGTTAGTGGTGCTAGGGGTTGAACCTGCACCGGGGAGAGAACGAGAAAATTAAGGAAAGGCAATGAGGTTAACCGTAGTTGGAAAAAGTTTATTCTAACATAACACACTACGAACATTAAAGAACTGGGCGCTAGACACCGGAGACAGATTCACAAGAATGTCCAAATCTGGAGTATGTAATGGACACCTACTACTACGAACTAGAATAATTATGCAGTTAACATAAATCAATTATCACATGATAGACAAGATTTTTGAAAACGTACAAGTTCATAAAGGCCACGTACAGTTGATGTTATGGCGCAGACGATTTGCATGATTATAAAGTGATAGCATGAGATGTGCATATAAAATAACTCACATGCAAACGGGGATATGAACTCACAGATATACAGTACACAGATACATTCATCACGTACTGTTTGATGACCTGGCTACAATAATCGGGCCAGTTAGAAGGTTAACTAGACTGTTCGGTTCACTACGCTACACGTGAAGAGGGCAATATGAAACTAAGAGAAAGAAAGAGCGAGATAAAACACTTATCACAACCAGTGCGGCTCATGGGGCATCTTGGTTATCTGCTATACCGCTAGATGTCTAGGGAGTCAGCTCAAACACACTTGACTTCTGCCGTCGATGCGGTTCGCGTGGTATCTTTTACACAGTTTGTTCATTTTTTACATGCGAAGGCATCTCCTGCTCGGGGGTATGTCCCGCGGCATGGTAGTCCGCACTCACACTACGCAAGCGAAACTCTCCTCCTTCCCTCTCTCCAACAGCTGCGCGTTACTCTCTCCACTTCTCTACCAGCACCTGCTTGCGCTTCTGCTTTCTCGCTTCTGCTCTCGCGGCGCATGCGCTACTCTCCTCAAGTCTCCTCTTCTTCAAGTGGTAGAGCGCTGCGCGCGTTCAGTCCAGCGCTTGCTTCGGTTGACTGCTCTGAAATGCGGGCTCGACATGCCGAAATTCTCTCCTGCGCAGCGCGGCGATGAGAGCCAGCGCATGCGCGTCCCCTCCCGCTCTCT
The DNA here is from genome assembly GCF_013339695.2 of Rhipicephalus sanguineus. Lineage (NCBI taxonomy): Eukaryota > Metazoa > Arthropoda > Arachnida > Ixodida > Ixodidae > Rhipicephalus > Rhipicephalus sanguineus. The sequence continues at coordinate 158,830,419 of NC_051178.1, read as the reverse complement.
CTTCTCTCTTACGCTGAATACCTCTCGCACGCCTGTCGACCGCGTTCAGGCGCTGAGCCGTGCTCCCAATTAGGGTTGCAGAAGCTTCGCCTTTTCCTTTCCTCAACCTCTCCTCCTCCTCTCCGCGTTGCCCGCTCGCCCTGTTAGAATTAACGGCCAGGCTAGAGGGAAGACACGACGCATGTAGTGTTCCTCTTCGCGTTCCACGACGCGAGGTTGGTAGCATGCCCGAGGTCGGTAGCATGCCCAACGAACGCCAACGGAACGCGATCGTGCAAGTGCTCCGGCTTCGCATCGCCCCTTTAGCGGGAGATGGTGTAACTTTGGGGGGGAATTAAACCTTGTTTTGCTTTTTTTATACGTTGCCTAAGTGAAAAAGAACTTTCTCCGGTAAAAAAAAAGAAAAGCTCGCACGGTCTTTTATGCATTCATCTACACTCAACTAAGACGACTGGAAGGCCAAAGTCATCTTTTTCTTCTCGGTCGACGTACTGTTCCTGCCCCGCCACCCTCCGAAAGTTTTTGTCACGTAAAGCGGTTTTCGACTGCCTCTAGAATTGGAGGCACCCCACCTAGTATTGCACTACCTTCGCGATCGGCCCACCTTTGACCAAGCTATACGATGTCATGTGATGACGTCATCATGTGAAGATACTTGACGTGACGTCACTGTGACGAAAATATGCCGTCATAATGACGTCACAAATTTCGGTGATCTGTGACGTCATGGTGACGTCATATGGTGACGTCATCACTTGTTGGTTTTTTTGCATCACTCGTGGTGACGCCGCCGACGGGGGACGCCGACGCAGGACGCCGGTCAATTTTGGCGTTTGATGAAGCATCTAAGGCTGTCGCCTTAAGGTGGGTCACCACCTTCGAGAAAAAATTTTAGTTGCAGTTCAAAAGTTATCATTATAATTTTGGCTTGTAGGGCTGATGTAAGTTTAAACTTTAAAATGATGAAACTGCTAAAAATGTAAAAAAAAAACAAAATTGTAAAAATCTAAATGTGCCAAAATATGCATGTTGCGCCGACAGTGATAACTACAAAATGATTGGTGTGACTGAAGCGCAACTTGGCAGGTACGTGATGAGGACACTATCCTGTGCATCTAACCTCCAGCCATCAACCCATCTCTAAGCTAAGGCGCGTTATCATAAAAAGACTGAAAAAGATTATATTTGACAGCTTTGTTTTGCACAAAATTTACCATGGGAGACTAGCGCTGGATAGGTGGCGCGCCGAGAAAGGGCGCCTGGCGGGGAGTCGCGACATAACTCAGCCGCTCACGCCCAGACGACCGGCCGCACTGTACCGCGGTGAGCGCACGCGCGTGCGCCGCTCTCATTCTTCATTTTGGCGCGAACAGCTCTAGCAGCCATTGCGCCAGTAATACTGCACTATGGTTCAGAAAAAAATAACTTTGTCTGAAGGCTACTTTCTCAGGAAAGCACTGGAGAACTGAGAGAACGCCTGCAAAGCAGACTACATCTGCGCATACGGCGTCGAAGAGACAGTGCTGTGCCGTGGTGGCGACTCCGTCGTCACAATTTTCTGATTGCGTGCTGGGACTTGTTTCGAGCTAGTGCAGGCTCACAAGCCTCCATTGATAAGTGTGCGCTCCGTCGACACCAGCTGCCCACTACTGCAGTAAAAAAAAGTAAGAGGCAAGGGGTAGCCTCTTTATTATTATTTTTTGTTTGTTCTGGGAGCAATAAAGATATCACCACCACCTGCGTCAACGTTTATCTGCCGTGGTATGTATGCCCAGCCCGCGGTATGTATGCGCGCAGACGTTCATCAAGCAAACCACCGTGCTAGCATAGCATGTATGGTGTCGCGCTGTTATGCACGAGGGCGCGGGATAGATTCCCGGCCACGGTGGCCGCATTTCGGCGGGGTTGAAATACAAAGAACACCCGCGTACTGAGATTTATGTGCACATTAAAGAACCCCAAGCGGTCAACATTATTCCTAATTCCCACACTACGGCGTGCCACATAATCATACCTTGTTTAGCACGTAAAACCCCAGCAATTGTCGATGAAGATCAAACACCTTTATTCTAAGCAGACACAAGCAAACAAAAAAACTAACACGGTACGTTAGGCAAATTAAACGACGAGTAAAATCCAAGACATTGGACCCTTTTCTAGCGAGGCATAAATTCCGATGTCACTTCGCCGCGGCAGCCATTGCACAGAGAAGGCTTACCGCATCGGCTGACTCCAGAAAGCTAAGGTTCGAGTAGTCCCCTGCTTTGTTCGTGACAAGAACTCTGCCTGTAGCACAAGTGAAGTTCAACGGAGGCGTCCATCGCATGCGTATTTCTCATAACAGTTCAGCGACTTCGGCGAACGTGCCCCCGTACCCATCTCGTAGACAGACAGCTTTCCTTCTGCGTAACTGTTTGCAAATAATGTAGACTACCTGCCTATCGTATCATCATTCACTGCACGCATCAGAAGGAACTTGGGGGTGCTGGTGGTCAGATGAAAAAATTGTTGCTGTAGCGAGCGAAGGAGACGTGAGAGACGTGACGGTGGCCAACGTGGCCGTGCCGTTCTCGCTACTTTATTAGAAGGCCATGGAAGAAGCAGAGCGGCAGCGGCTGCCGGCTTCCAGCCCCCAGGAGCGTGAGCACGTTCCGCACTGGCTCCTCTTCATCACGCGTCGAGCGCCCAGCATGAGCTGCGCGAGAGACGCGGCGCGATGGTTGGAAAATGACGATGATGATGAATGGCGATGATGATGACGCTACAGATTACTCCCCCCCGCAGAAATGAGCCCGGAATGAACTATGCAAGAATGTATATGTATATACAAGAATGTTCATGTCGCGAAACGATAGGGTCCGTGGGCAGTCCAGGTCATTAACGTGAAGGTAGCCGTCAGAAATCACAAGGTCTCTGGCGGGCGACTCTGGGAGCAGCGCAGTGGACGGGGGTCGCGACGAAGGGACGCTGTTGGAAGGAGCGAGCGACACCAATAACGTGGAAATCGGTAATGGGCCGAGAAATTCCGCTGTGCTGCCCAGCGAAATTGGCACACACACAAGCTGTTGTGATGCTGGCGGTTCTTGCGCACACTCGGGCGAAGGTATATTAAAAACAGCGTGGAGCGTAGGCGTAGTACGTCTGGGCCAGCGGGTTTAGACGTACGTCGGCGCGAACGTAGCCGGGATGGGCGGGTGACGCAGTTGATGCGGCGACGGTGCCGGTAACGGCGTTGGCGGTGGCGGTGGCACATTACTGGATGCGGATGCTACATTAGCTGACATCGAGTGCTGACGAGCCGCGAGTCGTGCGCTGCAGATAGACGTGGCGCGACTAATCTCGGTGTGATGAGCCGTGTTGGAAAGACTGGACGACGGTGCAGCTGTAGTCGTAGAATGAAGTTGTTTAGTAGGTGAAGGAGAGCGCGTGTGCGGGGCGGCAGGCGGGTTGTATGCCTGCGTGGCCGGTAGGGCATACGCGGTCTGGTCTACCTGTGGCAAGCCCGGCGGGTGGTCCTCGGGATTTTCTGTCATCGTCGCAGCGTCACGCACGTTCGGCCGTAGCTGGATATGGGCTTGAACGTCTGCTGCGGGAGATTTCGAGGACGATGGTAGTTCGTGCTGGCAAGATGCGCACAGTGTCGAGGTCGGAAAGGCGGGTTCGTTGGACATCGCTGGCGATGCCTCAGCAATGGGGGGTCGTACAGCGGGAGTCACGATGTCCGTGTCTATGGCAGGCTCCAGGGCGTGCGGCGAGGTAGCCGTCGTGGAGCCTGGCGTGTCAGAAGTGTCGTGGGCTGTGGAGGTCGGGGAAGACGTGGAGATGGCCGGCGCGTCTGAAGGACCATGGGCCGAGGCTGTCGAAAAAACAGACCTCTCAGTGGAGTGGCCGATGGCAGCAGGAACCTCCTGTACCTCGTCGGGCGGGTGGTCGGGCGCGGGAATCGATGTGCTGGTGGCCGGACTTGAGGTAGGAGGAGTCGTAGCCGGGGAAGTGAAGTCTTGGTCAAGGGAAGGCTGCGGGCCAGTTGGTCCCGCTCCCTGCGACGGAGGGGAAATCTGGAACTCGCGGCTCCCCGGAAGCGGGCGGTACGTTTGTCCGTAGCAGGCGAGCACTGCAGCGCAGAGGTCGTCGTAGGGCCGCGGGCTGGAGGACGACGCGGCGGCGAGATGGCACAGCTCAACCGGGTGGGCGTTCAGAAGTACAGTGTGCATCAGCGGCTGTGTCTTGACGCCATTCACCGCAAGAATGGCATCGAGCCGCATAAACCACGCTCGGGGGTAGGCCGGGTGAAATAGCGGAACTGGAGGACAGAGTTGCGGAAGCATGGCAGCGGCCGCTCGGCGAAGGACGTGGTTGTCCGGGTCACCAATTGCAGCGAGCGAAGGAGACGTGAGAGACGTGACGGCGGCCAACGTGGCCGTGCCGTTCTCGCTACTTTATTAGAAGGCCATGGAAGAAGCAGAGCGGCAGCGGCTGCCGGCTTCCAGCCCCCAGGAGCGTGAGCACGTTCCGCACTGGCTCTTCTTCATCACGCGTCGAGCGCCCAGCATGAGCTGCGCGAGAGACGCGGCGCGATGGTTGGAAAATGACGATGGTGATGAATGGTGATGATGATCACGCTACAGTTGCACATGCCGCATGCTGCATAATATGTACGTTTTATTTACGATAAAACACCGATTAAATTCTGCTCGTTGGCCCCGGTTTCCACTGGTGGCCCTCACTATAGAATAAATCTAGCAGACGCGCGCAATTCGGTTTAGAAACAAGCCCGACGCCACTAGACAGGAGAGAAAGAGCAGAACATATTGTGCTCGCCTGACTGCATGCCGGGATGCAACGCCGCATCCGTCAATATTGACATGTTTTAGAAGGAAAAACAGAAGGATACGTCCTCCCTCATTTCTGCGTATTGTGGCACTTGAATGCGCAACAGTACCGCCACTATCTTTTTTGTGTTGTTTGGCCGATACGCGCCCGCATCGCCTCAACCAGTCGCCCCTCTCGTACGCGGGAGCGGCTGGAGTATGCGCGCTTTGACCGCCAGGGCGGCACTGCCCACACCTCGTACCTAAAGTCCCTGGATATTTCTGGGAAAGTACCGTCTTTCTTTTAACCAAGCCGCCACGCCGAGCACCCTCCTCTCCCGCCTTGCACCTCCCCGCTTCACGGGCCGTCGACTGGGAAACGCGCGCGTTGTCTGCGTGACATAGCATTCTTGATAGGAAATTGGCGGAAGCCGGGTTATAGGGCCGGCGCCCGCACGGTGGCCGTTTGGGAGAGGAGATAGATACGGTTTGGACACTTGGGAGAGGATATGGAGGAGAGTGTCGCTACTTTCTATATATCAAGGGACTTTACTCGTACATATTGTATCCCCACACCGGGGATACAATAGGTACGAGGTGCTTCGAGGTCTGTGGAAAGGTGTAATGGTTCCGGGGCTTACTTTTGGGAACTCAGTGGTGTGCATGAGGGCAGAGGTGCAATCGGGAATGGATATAAATCAAAGGACCGTGGGACGCCTCGCGTTGGGTGCTCACGGGAAGACGATAAATGAGGCTGTAAAGGGCGATATGGGATGGGCAGGTTTTGAGGCGAGGGAGGCTGAGAGCAAAATAAGGTTCGAAGAAAGGCTAAGGAATATGAAGATGGACAGAGAAGGTGTTCCGTTACTTTTATAGGAAGAGTGTGGACACACAGTGGAGAAAAAGAACTAGGAGGCTCACTAGTAAATATACGGCTAGTAATGTAAGCAGTATGTCAACAAAAAGCGTTAAGCGAAAAGTCAGAGAGGCGGAGAGGATTTACTGGATGGCAGCTATGGAGAAAAAACCGGCTTTGAGTAACTACCGAAAGGGCAAAAATGAAATAAGGAGGGAGGCATTTTACGACAATTCAATGGGAAGCGATTGACTGTTTGAAGCGAGGTCGGGTTGCCTTAGAACGGGTAGTTATAAAGCGAGATTCAGTAAAGAAGAAGAACAATGCACGTGCTGCAGGGAAGATCAGGAAACGGCGGAGCATGTTCTGATTGAATCTGGAGACATCCACCCAGGTGTACGTTTGGGCACGAGCCTACATGACGCCTTGGGTTTTAGATACAATGGAAAGCTGAACACACCCGCGATTGAAATAAGTAAGAGGCTGTTAGAGTATTGGTGGCAGAAAACTAGAGAGAAAGGACAAAAATAAATATTGGGGAAAAAAATAAGGACATTCTGCCGTAAAGGGCAGAGAACGAAGCTGAAAACTTGTTTTTTTTTTCTTCTTCTGGAGTAAAATAGTTTTAATTGAAGTAAAGACACTAGGCCAACGCTAAGAAAAAAAAGAGTAAAGTTTTTTTGTTTTTTTTCGAGCCTGATGGCACACTTGTCACCGCCCCGTTATAAAGGCGACGCTCATAGCATCCATCCATCCAAACTCCAGCGCTGGTTTCCTTACAAAAAGTTACTGCTCGTTTTCAATAATTCCGCTTGTATGTACAGCACAACCTATAAAGAAATGGTACGCAAAATTGTATGTGCAAATGTTTATCAGAAGGAAAGTTATCACTGTTTGCAAAAGTGTAGGGTGCAAAAAATGATGTTTTGAGAAAAATGGCTTTAAAGATTTGAATTGAATGTCCATATAATAAATAAACATTCAATATGTCTGAAATTCTGTAAGTTCATAGCTGGGGACCTCTTCTGAAGCGGCGCGTTCTCTTTTTGAGCACATATATTTTTTCTAGCTCGTTTTAAGTCTCCAGCTGATTCATCTACGCGCGCCACAGCAGCTCCACGCTTTGTATATTGATTTCATAACTTGCGTTGATGCTTCTTTTTCATCCTATACTTTGCCATATTTCATGGAGTTCTATAACTTATTCCATGAAAGGCCAGAACTAAGTCCAAGGGCTCGAAGTGGTGTACGTAAAAGCACTGACAGCCGAGCGAAAACGCGCAACTTAAACAGAGTGCCGAAGCCGCGTAGTGGAAATTTTCAAATGAATCGTAAACATCATGCCCCACAAGCTTTAGAATGTACTTAGACAACTTAGCATTACGTAACATGTATAAGACAAAAACATTTATGACGACATGGCACGTGTTGTGGAATCAGAAACCTTCAGTTTCGGTTTCGAATGCGTCTAAGAGAAGTTGGGAAAATGGTCATAACTTTCGAGCGGCTCAAGATAACTACATAATTATTTTTGCTGAATATTCTTGAATAGACAAGGAGCTTGAGAATATCGAATTAAAAAAAAAATTATTTTTTTTAAATGCGTTTTTGAAGGTGGTGACCTACCTTAAATAGCGCCTCCCTATTTCTTGATTCAAATGGAGTAAGTCGCCTTGCTAGCCTACACGCCTTTCCAGTTTTGGCATTACGTTACAGTGGACGACTCAAGCAATGGTTCATAAGTTTTACTGTTTAGTTAAAAAGGACGAAATAAAAAGGCGATATCTTTCATTTCTCCCTCATCGACGTCCGGCGAGTGAACGCGCTATAGAAATATATTCGCAAAAGTTGTCTGCGGCACCGCAGCGCCTGCGGAGGCTATCTCGCATAGGAAGCAGCGCGTTTAGCAAACAGACTGGACCTTGTTCAAGGCATCTGTGAAGACGGGCTGTCAGCAGACGACTGTATCATCCGAAATAGAGGATATCATTGCTTCTTCTCTGCGTGACACAACCAGACAGGTTAAGCTACCGATGCAGAGATCAGCAACCGACTCCCAATACGAGGCACTTCGTGCAATCCGTCGCCGCGCAGAACGACGACAAAGAAGAACGAAATCCTCGTCAAACCTCTCCGCCTGTCGCCGAGCTCAACGACACGTTCTTCGGCATCTCGACAAGCTTGACAGACAGCGGTGGAGGACATTCTGCGGATCTCTTGACCCAAGGCAACCTCTATCTAAGATCTGGCGGGTGGTACGAAGTTTGGAGACAATTCCACAACAAAGTCAACCATTCCGAGCCGTGGCTCTACATCAAGGTCGGGGAGCAATTGACATAGCCGGAGACTACTGCAGCCTTATCGCGGCCACCACTTATGCTGTGATTGAGACTCTTACCACCATAGCGCCCCCATCGTCTGATGAGCGCCTCGATGTGCCTTTCACAATGCATGAGCTTGACGCTGCCGTTTCTGTTTCCCGACGCTCATCGGCACCAGGCCCTGACGGAATCACGTACGCTGCACTCCGCCATCTTGATACAGAAGCCTGACATATCCTGCTCTCCCACTATAACAACTCGTGGGAGTCGGGACATGTCCCAGCTAAATGGAAATGCAGTCGCATTATTGCGTTGCTCAAACCAGGGAAGTGTCCTCATGCCCTTTCCTCCTACAGACCGATCGCCTTAGCCAGCTGCGTCGGGAAAGTAATGGAAAGGATGGTGCTGTTAAGATTAGAGTGGCTTCTAGAAAGCAAGAATTGCTTTCCTGCATTTATGAACGGCTTTAGAAGAGGACGATCTGCAGTCGACGATGTGGTCGACTTGATCTCAAATGTTGAAGAGGAAAGAAACCGACGCAGACTAGTAGCGGCCGTCTTCCTAGACATTAAGGGTGCCTACGATAATGCGCTGCATTATGCGATCCCTGACGCACTGGAAGATTTAGACGTCGGCGGACGACTGTACACCTGGATCGTAAGTTACCTAGTGACCGTACCATTTACATGACGACAAGCGACGGAGACACCGATCGACATACTATTCACCGTGGTGTTCCCCAAGGGGGAGTTCTCAGCCCAATTCTGTTCAACGTTACTATGATTGGACTGGCAGCAGAACTTCCCAGCACGGTAAAAGTCAGCGCATATGCGGATGATATATGCATATGAGCGTCCGGAGCTACTCGTCCGCAATTGCGTGCTCGACTTCAATGTGCAGTGACGTTAACAGCTAAATATTTACGGCGCCAGGGTCTCACTCTTTCCATTGACAAATGCGCAGTGCTTGCATTCACGCGCAAACATATGTCAAGGTACCCTATAACTATTAATGGAACGGCGATACCTACTGTAACGCTGGGCCTCCCATTGCTCGAAAGTATTAGATAGGTTGTACTTGCCTAAAAAGGCATCTAAAGTTGGTGGTCGGTTTAGGCATCCCCACGAGATGTGATATAGAGATGGCGAGCCGCCAGCTCTGACCCAGAGGTACAGCTTGCGCTTCTGGGTCACGTCAGGCAGGCAGCAGTAGCCAGTGGAGCCCTGGACTTGGGGCCCCACCCATCGAGCTCATGACCCCTTATCCCAACCCTTATAAATAAAGTTGTACTACTACTACTACTGTAACGCACCACAAGTTCCTTGGGGTAATCATAGACAGGGATCTATCATGGTCGAGACACGTCGCAGCACTGAAATCAAAATTGAAAAGTATTGTTCTCGTTCTTCGGACTGTGGCAGGAGCAAGATGGGTCCCATCAGAATCGTCACTTCTTCAACTCTACAATGCGCTGTTTGTAGGATATATACGGTATAGCATGCCGGTACTCTCAAACATGAGACCGAGCTGTGGGAACACGCTAGAGAGTATTCAAGCTCAAGGATTGCGAACGTGCTTGGGCCTACCACGCTGCACGTCAACGAATGGAACCATCGCGGAAGCTCGGGCTTGTACCATCAGTGTATACATGCGCTGCGAGCCACTTCGAGTGCATCTTCGCCTGTTGACCCGACACAGGCAGCGCCCGCTATCAGCACTCCGCGCCACCCACCCAAACTGCAGTTTTTCAAAAGCAATATCACGGCATGAAAACATTCTACCATTAAGGTTTTCTTCCCCGAGATTTCCTGGAACACCTCCGTGGGTACTGCCTAAACCTCCTGTTAGCCTTGTGATTCCTGGGATTACGAAGAAGTCCCTAGTTTCACCAATTGGCCTCAAACAACTGACCCTACATCACATTTATACAGCGTACGGCGGCACCGTGCACGTGTTCACCGATGGATCTACCACGCTATGTACCTCTGCTGCAGCCTTTGTCATCCCACAGATGGTTATAGCTCGACGGTACAAAATAGACCACAAGACCACATTAACTGCCGCAGAGCTTGTTGCTATCCGGGAGGCAATCAGATTCATTTCTGGAGAGCAACCTCGTACATGGACGATATTCTGCGATGCAAAACCCGCTTTGCAAACCATTAATTGCGTCATGAGACAAGGTCCATACTATATTTTAGCCATAGAAATGATGGAGCTTCTTCACGTTTCTTCAACAAATGGCCATCTCGTCACGTTCCAGTGGATTCCTGCCCACTGCGGCATAATGGGAAACGAAGACGCAGACGCCGAAGCTAAAGGAGCCTTTACCAGTGGCCCTGAAGTGCGCACTGCGTTTTCACGGCCAGACACGGACGCCCTGCTTCGGTAAGTAATGCGTAACCTCACACTTGAGCACTGGTCCAAACCGGAGCGACGACACCGGCGATTACACAAATGGGACCCCGAAATGAGGTTCTGTATGCCTCGTAAATTAAAACGACACACCACAAGTATGATTCACCGAATTCGTCTTGGTGTGGCCTTCACAAGACGTTATGCACATATCATCGGCTGCAGTGACACCGGTCCCAACTGTGATCACTGTCAAGTGCCAGAAACACTTGAGCACATATTTTGTACCTGCCCAGCATACGCACGCGAACGACAGAAACTGATTTCCTCAAGTGAAGGAGTGCATAATAGGCCATTAACTGATGAGGTTGTGTTGGGTCCTTGGCCTGACGCCAACAGCACAACTGTGGTCATAAGAGCGGTCGCAGCTTTCCTACAAGCCACTGGACTGGATGCGCGGCTATAGCACTGCGCCACCTAGACGGGACTGTACATACTCACCTCCCTTACTTACCATCGTCATCCATGATTCTTTTTTCTCCCCTTTCCCCACCCCCGGTGTAGAGTAGCAGGCTAGAGCATACTATCGCTCAGGCCGACCTCTCTGCCTTTCTATAAATAAACCTCTCTCTCTTATATTTTGCTGCGAATTCGTTCCATCGCTCGAAGCTTCTTTTAGGAAAGTGGCATACACGATTTCCTACGATGAAATAAACTTTTTGCTAAACACACGATTTTTCGTGGTGCGGCAGGGGAACATTGAATTTCCTCTACTGCCGTTTTAAAAGCGCCTGGCGCCGAAAAAAAATCACAGCATATCCACGGAGTGAATGATGATGAGTGGGCGAAGCTGCGGAGGTTCATCGGTAAACCGTGAATCATCCGTGAATTCTGCCCAGTACATCATCACCGACGTGAGATCGGGCGCGTTTATACTAAAGGTTCGATGAGTTATGACGACTTGCAGCTCACTTTAATTTTACATGTACGCTGTGAATTTTCATTGTTTAGAAAACCATTGCTTTAGAAAACATCTGGCGTCTTTCGTTAAGCAGCTGGCGTCTTTTCGTTTTTGCTTTAGAAACATCTGGCGTTCTTTCGTTTTGCTTTTACAAAACATCTGGCGTCTTTGGTTGGTTTATTTCATCAATCAACGGCGTTTTGAACAAAATTTTTATTGTTTAATCACGCACAGGAGAAATCTCACCAGGCACTACCTTGGAGGTAAACAATGGCTGCTAATGGGAATGAGAGACAGAAGAAGTCGGCTTTTAGCTAACACTTACACTTCTACTTCTACTAACGTTTCCTACTGGAACATGCCAATGGCTGCTAATGGGGAATGAGAGACAGAAGAATTCGGCTTTTAAGAAAAAGAAAATAGACAACCACCCGTTTGTAGCACGAAGCCACAAGGAAATCCATACGGATTTCTCAGAAATAAAGCCTCTTAGTTGCCGAAAAATTCGTCCTGGTCCGGGGATCGAACCCGGGACCAACGCCTTTCCGGGGCGGTCGCTCTACCAATTGAGCTAACCAGGAAGCTAGGAATTGGCAGCGCGAGGGCGAATTCATCGACAACTCGAAGCAACTGGACACATATTGCAAATCGGTTCTGCGGAATCCCGCAAGGTGGCGGAAGGGTTAAGAAAGGGAAAATAGACAACCACCCGTTTGTAGCACGAAGCCACAAGGAAATCCATACGGATTTCTCAGAAATAAAGCCTCTTAGTTGCCGAAAAATTCGTCCTGGTCCGGGGATCGAACCCGGGACCAACGCCTTTCCGGGGCGGTCGCTCTACCAATTGAGCTAACCAGGAAGCTAGCAATTGGCAGCGCGAGGGCGAATTCATCGACAACTCGAAGCAACTGGAAACATATTGCAAATCAGTTCTGCGGAATCCCGCAAGGTGGCGGAAGGCTTAAGAAAGGGAAAATAGACAACCAGCCGTTTGTAGCACGAATTTTTCGGCAACTAAGAGGCTTTATTTCTGAGAAATCCGTATGGATTTCCTTGTGGCTTCGTGCTACAAACGGGTGGTTGTCTATTTTCCCTTTCTTAACCCTTCCGCCACCTTGCGGGATTCCGCAGAACTGATTTGCAATTCGGCTTTTAGTTAACGCGCACGCTGCGAATTTTTTATTGTTCAACAACGCACAGGAAAAATCTCCCACCGGCACCACCTTGGAGGTCAAGATCTGGTACTAGCGTTACGACTGGTTACGCACTACTACGAGGGACGAACGGGTGCCGCCTTAAGGAGCTTCGCCCCTAAAAAATCACGCCATATCCACGAAGCGAATGATGATTGAGGAGCTGGCTCGGAGATAATCGGGTAAACTGTGAATGCTCCATACCATTCCTCTACTGTCGTATAAAGACGTCACACGTTTTTATAGTAGTGATTGTGGCCATGTTGTTGTCGAACCACAAGCGGTCGCAGACCTTGCAGCTGTAGCCGAATGTGTGGTCGAGGAAATCGAGGAAATGTGGTTTTTCCTGCCTTAATGTCATCATCAAGGCGCTCGAAGAGCAAGAGGAAGACGACTTCTCTTTCGCGCGAGCGTGCGCATGCTACAATTGGCTATGCTATTTGTGGTTTTGCCTGCGTTAATATCATCATCAAGGCGCTCGAAGAAGAAGAGCAAGAAGACTTCTCTTTCGCGCGTGCTGCGCCTGTAGCGGTCACCTATGGAACCTTACGACGCGGGACATCACCCCAGCTTAAGAACCTGGCAAGCCGGCTCCTAAAAATCCACGCATATCCACGAAGTGAATGATGATGTGTGGGCGAAGCACTGGGGATCGTTCGGTAACCGTGAATATCCCATGACATTGCCCACTCGCGCATGTAAATGAGTGACAACGCGTGTGTACATTTATATACAATGTGTTTTATTGGTCATAACTCGTATGTCGTGTTGAGTTGTGGATTCCGTTTTGCCTTCATCATTACTGCTTTGTGGTCCGGGAAATGTAGCGCCAATGGTTCTTCAATCGGATCTACCCTGAACTTCGCGAAGACGAGGTGTATGCACGTTCCCCTGTTCGTTGTTGTTTGTTTGCAGTCATACGAAATGCATCGTACAGCGTATCGAGACGTCATATACCGCATCTCCACGAAGTGAATGATGACGAGTGGGCGAATCTAGGTCCTAAGGTTCCTAATGTCTACGTTGTAGTCGCCAACTAGTATAAAGGGTTTGTGCTTGTAGGTGTTTTATATTGTTTTGTCACAATTACGATTGTTGTTCTATTGTGAACCTTTTTTTATTCACATACACACATATGTTTCGACTGTAGCAACGGTTTTCTAACCACCATAACAGCGGACAGTGAGCGTCGACGACAAAGCTAGGTCCTAAGGTCCATAATGTCTACGTTGAAATCGCCGACTAGTATAAAGGGTTTGTGCTTATAGGTGTTTTATTAGATGCGAAGTATCTTATGGCGGAGTTCAATCCGGCGGTAGTGGTGGTGGTGGTGCGCGGCGTGACCACCCTTACTGCGCATGCGCATATCCTCTCCATCACCCTCTCCCTCTCCAATTCCCCTTTCCACTCTTCCTCTGAAACGCGGGCTAGACATGCCGAAATTCTCTCCTGCGCAACGCCGCGATGAGCACCAGCGCATGCGCGTCCCCTCCCCCTCTCTCTCCTCTCCTACGCTGCCCCCCTCTCGCACGCCTGCCGACCGCGTTCCCCGCTCGCCCTGCAGAATTAACGGCCAGGCTAGAGGGAAGACAAGACGCGCGTAGCATTCCTCTTCGCGTTCCACGACGCGAGGTCGGTAGCATGCCCAACGAACGCCAACGGAACGCGATCGTGCAAGTGCTCCGGCTTCGCATCGCCTCATGGTCCCCTTTAGCGGGAAATGGTGTAATTTTTTCGTATTACGTGGAGATATACTGCAACTCCCTGCAGCGTCATACTGAATTGAGAAAAAGAAGCAGATTACCCGACTCCCCATGCTACATTCCCATTCACCCCTCTTTTCTTCCACCGCCTTGAGAGGTATGATGCTTTTGTTAACATGCTTCTTGTTCTGTAGTTCTTTGGTAGCGTAGAGTGTGTTATTGCAGTTTGCGTAAGATAGCGTCTAGCGTTTGTGTAAGTTATATTGACGCAATTTATAAGCATTTAGTGTATACTGTGCATACTATATACTGTATACTAGTGTATACTGTACACTAGCGTGTACTGGTTCCAATAAACTTTCCTTTGTAACCTTAAAAGGATACTGAACAAAATTTCTGCCGCCAAGATTTTCGGCCAAATTGAAAGGTTGGATGCTGAAATCGATGGACACAACCTTAATTTCAGGCAGAAACTATAGAAAGATAATGAATTTAATGCGCTTTTCAGAAACTGCTGCGTCCAGGGGCCGCGCCGTCAACTAGACGAGGTGAAGTTTGTGACGTTTCATGCACCGGAAACGGGCATGCCACCAATGCCAGCCGTCGCCCACGTCTCTCAACCCAATCTATATACGGTTCCTAGGACCACTACGAACGGCACCGGTAACGGACTATGCTCCCGCCTGGAGCAAAGCCCCTAAATGGTGGGGCACGCCTCAGCGCAACATCTTCTATTGCTCAGCGGATTTGTGAAAGGGAGAGAGCGAGGTGTAGAGGAGAGGTGGAGAAAAAGAAGAGGAGGACAGGAACACGTGCACCCTGCGCGCGCCGCGGTGAATGTGACGTCACGGCTCCCGTTTGCGTGCAGCCGCCGCGCGCTGACAACCCTCCTAAAATACAGCCCATTGTTCAAAAAACATGGTTGATCCCTCCGTCACAGGAATCGGAATAACACGAAAGTAAAGCGTGCCCTTACAGAAGTAACTGAATGTTTACTGTACATTGATATAAGAGAGTTTGTACAATGTATGCTGATGTCTGGCTGATATAGCACCGTTTAACGTGGATGCACCCACTTTGATGATTGGTGGTACATCGCCATCCCGACGACTAACGTCAATGTTAAATGATTAAACAAACCCTTGTGGTAGCTGTAGTAGTTAGCGGTGAATGCGTAGTCAGAGAACGAGGTGTGATAGCCAGAAGAGCGTCGTATATTGGACGCAGAACTTGGTCGCCATCCGGCGGCATGTTAAAATGTGATTGAACACCACGGCCGGACTAGAGCGAAACGCAAAACGCGTCGTGCCGCCCCGGTAGCCCGGCCGCGATTTTTCTAGGGGCGAGCGCGTGAGCGGAGAACGCGGTGTTAGCGCGCGTCGCAGAGCTATTTTTGGTTTTGATTAACGTGATGCTATGAAATGCTATCAGCGAGGCCGACGCTTTTACGATGCTTGGGTAAGGTCGCCACCTCGCGGTGTGTTAAGGCATTGACAAATTTGAACTTCTATTGAAAACGCGCCGAATAGGACGGGTGTGTGACGCGTTGCAGGTGCTGATCGCGGAGGCCACAGTAATGACGAATTACTTTATTTTCCCGCTCCGAGAAGGCAACACCACCCCGTCGACCGGGAGAATGGTAGATATAAAAGACGCGTTTGTAAAGCGTCTGAAGTCTGTAACCGTGACGCAGTGGGTAGCGTGCCCGGCATCTGTTGTTGCGGACCGAGCGGTCGTGGGTTCGATGCCCGTTGGCGGAACTTTTTTTTCTTTGCCATCTGATCGTGTAAATTTTTCCACGTCATTTCCGTGACGGAAATACGTCACTGAATTCTTGGTGGACCCTGGCATAAAACACTTTCGTGTTAAAAATACGCGAAATGAACCCTGTTTATCGGAACAGTCGCGTCTTCCGAGTAGAATTTCGATGTTTTCGGCAGTTTTTCCCATTTTTGTTCAGTATCTCTTTAAAATGTGTATGCTTATAGAGGAGCAATGCTATGTTACAATGTGTTAGCGTATAATTGTGAAACGTACACATTGTGTTTGTGCGTATATTGTTACTTTACGCACAACAACTTACTTGTAGAATAAAACTTTCATTTCGTTAGGGACAGCTTACTTTCTTCCCATAGTAGAGTACGTGCAGTATTCTAAATCCTCTCCTTTTTAACAGCTAAATTGTTGAAGCTCGTGGTAAAACGGATGACCACAAAATACTATCATCATCATGAACTGATATGGGCCACAGAAATTGGAAAATCCCGCTACTCGCCGTTGGTCCGCTAAAAAATGATGAAGGCAAATAAAGACAAATAGAAAGAAAGGGAAGGAAGACAGAAAGAGAAAGACAGAGAGAAACATATAGCATAAAAAGACAGAAAAACAGAGAAATCGAAAGAGAGAAAGAAAGGAAATACAGAAAGAGAAAGAAAGAAAGAAAATCAAAGAAAGAGAGAGAGAGAAAGAAAGTAACCGGCGTTAGCCAGAAGACTTGAGGATCAACTAGCTTCGCTGTGCCAAGCTTTGCGCAACTTGGTGCAAGCTTCCTGCATTTCCCTCTCTCTCTCTTTCTCTAAACACAGTAGACTACGTAGCACTCTAAATCGTTCATTTTTTTGTGCTAAACACTGTACTCCAAATGGTGCCCTTCTTTTAACAGCGTTCAGCAAATCGTTCCTTGTTAACCCCGTACCAAAAAAAAAAACTATCATCATCACAAACGAGTATGCACCACAGAAATTGGGTAAATCCCACAACACAAACTCCACTAAAGAGTAGCGTATGCGCCGTGAGAGCAGAAGCGAGAACGCAGGAGAAGCGCAAGCAGATGCTGGTAGAGAAGTGGAGAGAGTAACGCGCAGCTGTTGGAGAGAGGGAAGGAGGAGAGTTGCGCATGCGTAGTATGAGTGCGGACTACCACGCCGCGTGCGGATTACCACGCCGCGTGACATACCCCCCAGCAAGAGATGCTTCGCATCTAAAAGGAAGAAGGCGACAGTTAGCCCAACAAATGGCTGCGAAGCGACGGCGCCGAGCCGAAGACCCTGAGTACGTATAAGGATAGAACTATAGGGAACGGGAAAGGCAACGGCGGCTGCGAGACGACCCCGAAGCGATGGAAGGCTATACGCCAACGACGACGTGCCCGTAGACCTATGAGAGGTGCGAAGGCTTGGTTTCGGCGCGAGGTTCTGCCTCTGGAGTTTGGACATCCGTGTCGTGTATGTTACTGTCTGTGGTTTAACTCCAACCTCTCTGCGCTGAGAATCAACGTATAAACAACCTAGCAACACCTAGCTAAAGCCTAGCTACGACCTAGAAGCAATCTAGCGTCACCTAGCTAAGGCCTAGAAACAACCCATAGAAACAACCAAATTAGTCTTCAGAAACGTTCAGTTTCGCTGTTTCAATTCTTGGGCGGCTTAGTGCAAGCTCGCCTTTTTTTTAAGAAAACGCAAGTATATCGGCTCGACAAAAAAACTTTATACCACGAATATCCTATTGCCACCCCCTTCCACCACTTGATATAAGAGACTTTCGGAACTCGGTCGGCCACGAACTCACTTTGGGCAGCTGTAGGACGCAAAGCTATGGCATCATTTGAGAGAGAGAAAGGCAACTTTATTGAAGTGAAAATATTTGCAGATTGTTTTTCAATAATCTGAAGAAGTCGTCGAAAACTAGGGGTGTAAGCCTTCTTTTCCAGCGTGCAAAGTTCGTAAGGGACACTGAATTCTCATCAATTTTTCTCCCTGTACCTTCCTACATGTTACCTGCTACCCAATCTCATGTTCGTAGTTGGTGCGTCATAAAAACCATCTCCTCCATAAACACGCGAAACCGATCAAACTGAAGAAGGTATGGGCAGTGGCGTAGGCAGAATATGTTTCTAGGGGGGGGGGGGGGCACCTCCTTGATCCGACATGGGGCCTGGGCAGATAAGTGTGGTCAAGTGTCATTTTGTGCTCTGTATCCTACGGGGGGGAAATTTCGGCGGGGTGTGGGGGTGGAGGCACGAGCTCGGTGTGCCGCCCCCTGGCTACGCCACTGGGTATGGGTCCGCCGAAAAAGGCTGCTAACTCGAAGAGCTTAGCGTCGTCACTTCGATAAGATTACACAACCTGTTCCTCGAAGGCGATGTCATCGTAGGAGGTCAACGGATAAAAAGTGCTGGTCATCCATCACGGAAAGTCGAGGCAAGGTTCGGAGTAGTTCATCGCTCCATATAGGCTTGCCCGCAACTTGTTGCGAAGCTGTCCCGTCCGATCGGCGTTTCACGTTGCTCTCGAGAGGCTTAGCGCTCGCATTAAGGCTATTATATAAACCGCTCGACCGTAAGCTCAGCCACGAACTTGCGCATACGTAATTATATGTGCAACGGTGCTTCCGAGCCAAGCACACCTAAACTTATAGAGGCAGTTTCACAAGCATCTGCTATTTTATCCCAAAGTGCTAAGCATGCGATGTCGGTATATGGGGGAATCTAATGTGCAACGCGATATTGACAGAGAAAGCTTACCGCAGGCGCATTAACAGGTGGATTCTTCTCTACGATGGAAGACAGCACAATTGTTTTCTTTGAACTCTACATCTTTAATTGCATGGGCAAACAATGCGCATCATCGGTTACCTCAGAAATGTACTGATGAGTTGTTAACTAATCCCTAATTAAGGCCACATATTGCAATTTACAAACTGCAGCTTGTGAAACTGCAAGGCATATGCGCTTGGGTCGAATTCGAAGGATAAAACCCGAGATGCCGCGTCTAATTCGCAGCAGAAAGAG
Source organism: Rhipicephalus sanguineus (assembly GCF_013339695.2). Lineage (NCBI taxonomy): Eukaryota > Metazoa > Arthropoda > Arachnida > Ixodida > Ixodidae > Rhipicephalus > Rhipicephalus sanguineus. The sequence continues at coordinate 158,811,430 of NC_051178.1, read as the reverse complement.
GGAGAGAAGCTGACACTTACTGGGAATTCCCCACAACATTTGTTTCTCCATTTTTTTAGGGGCGAAGCTCCTCAGGGTGTGGGCCTGTCCCTCCTTTGCCACGCATAGTGGGATGTATCCCCTCCATGTGATAAAGATGACGATGACGACTGATGACCATGAGCGCGTTCCAGACCACACATTCTCTTTCTGCCATGGATGAAAACGATCGTGAACGCGCTGTCGCCCTCGAAAGGCAAAACGGCAACGCCGACAACAAACGTTCCCCTGAGCTTAACGTCATATATGAGGACCCCCGCGTTTGTGTGTCAGGTCTTTGTATGATGATCGAGTGGGCAAAATTTACGGGGATTGACGGTTTACCAGATTACCTCCGGAGCTTCGCCCACTCATCATAATTCACTTCGTGGATATGGCGTGATTTTTTTAATTATATGAAGCAACTTCCCTCACTTTCCTAGATAGATGGAACACGCCACTGCAAAAGCGGCGCCCTATACACTGGCATGGGCGTATCCAAGATTTTATTTTGGGGAAGGAGTGGGAGGCTTCACATGTGATCGTCTGTGTCTATGGGTGAACCGAAAGTTTTCGAGGTGGTGAACCCCCCCCCCCCTCTTCGACCCCACATGTGGTGGTTCACATTAAGCACGTCAAAACATGTCCATGCAAATGGACTTTTCACCTACACCTGGCATCCCGCCCGACTCCAACTACGACAGACCAGGAACCATGGATGCGAAATATGCCGCGGCGTTTTCGTAACTCTCACTTTATAGTTCGTCTGGTCACCGCTGCATGCGGTCCCTTCTTCGTATTTCGCTACAGGGTAAGACCAGGTTCCAGAAAATTGACTTACAATGGAAAGCTGAGCTAGTTGATATGGACTAATACTTAGGACGGTGCAGCGTTCAAAAAGAACGACTAAGGACGGAAGAAATAATTTCACATAGAACTCGTTGTGCGCATGTTTAGTTAACGGGCAACAACCCGAAAAATTCTTTTCGTTTGTAGCAGCTGTCACATGGTCTGATGACTTTCCTAGTTTACTCTTTTGTGTTTCTGAATAAAAACTCAGTTGAGAGTCAGCGCATATGTCGTGTGCACTTCTTCCGTCCTTTGTCGTTTCTTGTGAGCGCTACACAGTCCTAAGTATGAGTCCAGAAAATTGGACAAAGTCGCAACCTGCAGCTATACGATATATAATTGGGCCCCAGATAGCGTAACGCCTTCAGCGCACGTTGTCCGATTCCCGTAAAGGTGAAAGAATAGAAATGAAGCAACCGTAATGTGCAAAAGCTGTCTGGAAAACGCTAATCAGCGCGGCAAAGCTCGAAAGCGTGGTGAAATCGCATTTGTTTAATTGTCTGGGCTTTCCCGTCAGTGCGGTTACGACAACGACAGCTATGCAGCAAAGTCAGGCGCTACATGGCGATTGAACGTATAAGCACGTCAAAAATGACGCAGGTAACTGTGGCCCGAAGACGTGCGCAGCGAGCCATCCGTCAGGCTCCTCTTGCTCCTGGAACTCATCGGGCTGATCTTGTCCAGAGGACAATTATCCAGCGTTTTCTTCATGTGGTCAAGGGAGGCCTTGCTGGAGACCGAGGCGTGTCTCTTAGTCGCGGCGTCGGTGACCGCGCACTCGATTACTGACGGAGGAGGCAGGTCGGAAATCACGAACAGCGACACCACGAGCAAGAGCGCTGTCGTACCGAACGCCACATCCTCGCGGCCGAGCTGCTGCAGCACCAACGCCGAACACGCGCAGCCGGCGCCGACGCTTCCACAGGCCAGAGCCCAGCACAAGGCCACACCGCGCACGGCCGTGGGCACTGTCTCCATGATGTACGCGATGCTAACTGCGACGGCTACGGCAAGGATGCCGTGCGACAGCGCGAGTAGGACGGTGGCCACGGAATAAAAGTTAGCGGCGAAGCTGAGCAGACAGTGGGTACAGCCGGCGGCTGCCGAGGAGACACTGAGCACTTTGACCAGGGCAAACCGGGTAACCACGGTGTACATTGCTGCGTAACTGAGCAGCGTACCAACGAGCACGACCACCATGAACCAAACGCTCCTGTCTTCGTTGTCGTTGCTTCGCGCCATTATCGAGATGACATCAGTGATGACGCCGAACATGAGTGAGAACAGAATAGCGAACATCGTCAACGCTCGCCGCCGGACCGATCTAGCGTCCAGCAACAAGCTTTCGTTGCCGGACGCGGGGGCGCGATTCCTGTACTTCCAGCGATCCCGCCTCAGTTTGTCGACGAGACAGGCTGTGCCGGACAGGGGAAAGTGGTTCAGCTCGGCCGCGGTCATCATCACAGCTTCAGCCTCTTCCACGTGTCCTTTGGCGATCAGCCAGCGCGGTGATTCTTGCACGACCGCGAACGCAGCGAGGAGAAGCAGTGTGGGCGAGAGAAAAACAGCTTGTTTCAGGCGCCAGCTGACCTTGAGGGCCCTGACGATCGCAAACCACACGTCACCTAGCAAGAAGCTCGCTGTCGCAGAGTAGATGATGTACAATGGCCGGTGTTCGTGGACGGTGACCTCAAAGAAGACGATCACGGTCGCGGCGGCGCAGGAGATCACGCCGCCGGATACAAAAAAGAGCGCCAAGGTGTAAAGCACGTAGTCGGTGGCCAGACAGCTGGCTGCTGCCGACACAATCGTAGCTGTCGTCGCCACTAGGAGAACGGGCATCCTGCCCAAAAGGTCGGCCGCGGCACCCGACAGCAGCAGGAACACTCCGGAGCCCGCTTGTTGCGCCGCCATTGTGGCGGCGAGCAAGGCGCGCCTTTGGCAAACTAAGTTCCAGGCGCTAATTACCGACGCCTCGACTTGCGCTTGGTCGTAGTCCCACTCGTAGCACTCGACCGCAATGGCTGTGTCGTTCGGCAAGTCTCCGGGATTCTCGAATACGTGGCAGCGGCTGTGGCGTCCGTCGGCTGCCACGGGTATGGCAACGTCCTTCCACGCGTCCGCCGTGATGTTAGATCCGGCCGGCATCTTGCACCAGTGGTCCACATCGCTCGAGACTGCGGGAATCAGCACTACTTCCCCATTGACCAGGAAAATGGCAACGGTGCATAGGATCAGCAGCCGCAACTGGAAGACGCCGTCGCCGAAGCCTTCCTGGCAGTCGAAGTACTCGCTCGTCAGAAGGTCGGCAGCCGCGAGTCGCCGCGGGAAAAAGAGAGCCATGCCTTTAACACGCAGGTCTCTGCCCGGAGCTTCGGCGCTTCGACTGCTGCAAAAAAACGAGGCGCGAGGCGCCTCGAGACAGCTTGATCTTCTTCGCTAATAGTGGCACATGCCACGCGGGGGAGCCCGGTGCAAAAGGGAAAGGTATGTATAGTCGTAGAAAAGCTTAAATCCCGGCTGTGTATCATGCTGCCGTTGACCACTGAACCGTAAAATGTGATTAATACATTTTTAACAACGGAGCTCGTTAAGGTCACCGTCTGCCATTTCGCGTTACCAAACACTGTCATCGTCATGAATGGCCTCTACTTTTCTAGCGCGTGCAACGCAATAACTGGGCCGGCACGCGCTCTCTTCGTCCTCTTCTTCATCTTCTGCTTCGCTCCCCAAACACGTGTGCCCGGCGCGCGCTCTCCCGCTGCGCCGATATGTCCGGCGTGAGATGCAATAACTCGGGTGGGCGAGAGAACAAACTCAGAGATAGATAGATAGATAGATAGATAGATAGATAGATAGATAGATAGATAGATAGATAGATAGATAGATAGATAGATAGATAGATAGATAGATAGATAGATAGATAGATAGATAGATAGATAGATAGAAAAGGAACACAGAGAAAAAGATAGAAAGACAGAGAAATAAATACACAGAGAGAGGAAGAAATAGAAAGAAACAGACACAAAAAGAGATACAAGAAACAGAAACTCCGTTATAGTGAAACTCTGTTATAGTGAACTATACAGTTTCTGGGTGGCCCGTGGCTGCGTCTTGGCAAAGTTGATGGCCGCTGTTGCGCAAGAAACCGTAGCGTCGGCGGCTGAGCAGTAAAGGCGGGCAACGTTGGGCATGGCGTCTGCTACGTCAGAAGGCCCGTTCAGGCGGGTGATTTGAAGTGCGCTAACGCCGTGCGCATCATGTAAAACGTGATTTTCTCTCAAAATAAGCATTTCCCTGGCACGAGACAAGCACAACGAGGTTTCTGGAACGCTATTTCAACAATCGACGTCGACTTAATATTTGCCTTTAGTGTCCCTTTGGGATGTCTCGAGGCTGAATTCCCGGAATGTCCCCAAATGCGGCAACTGTTGTGTGGCCGTGTTCTGGGGGCCGTCAAGTATACGTTGGGTGTGGGACGGCGAAGAAACGGACAGCGCGTGCGAAACGAGCGAACTGAAATAAACGTGCGTGAGCGATGTCTGTGCCTGTGTGGTGAACAGAACCTCCTAATAAAGGGTATGTTTTACTGCTTACCGTCCGTGAGTTTGTTTCGGCCACTTTTAGCACATTTTCCGTTTAATTGTCGCAGCGAAGTCCAACTGCGGAAATGTTGGAATAATTTAATAGAAAACAGAAGGCTGACTGCACGAAAAAGTTACGGCAGATCCCACGCATTGTGGGAGTCGATGTCATGCGAAGTAAGCAAGTAGCCGCCTATGGCGCTTTTTTTTTTTAATTGCGAAGCATTTCTTAGCGAACCTTTGGAACTTTGAGAGTATCTATCTATCTATCTATCTATCTATCTATCTATCTATCTATCTATCTATCTATCTATCTATCTATCTATCTATCTATCTATCTATCTATCTATCTATCTATCTATCTATCTATCTAGCGGCCTACGTCTGGGTGCTCTCATGATCGCCTCCTTAACTTGGTGTAGATCAAAACTGGCATGGGAGGGTAAGAGCATTTGACGAATGTGACTGTGAGGTCATGACATGAATAACGTGAAAATCCTGTCGCGCACGTCGTCAAA
>NC_051178.1:158725949-158806361 GCF_013339695.2 Rhipicephalus sanguineus | reverse complement strand
CGTGCGAAACGGCGAACTGAAATAACGTGCGTGAGCGATGTCTGTGCCTGTGTGGTGAACAGAACCTCCTAAATAATGGTATGTTTTACTGCTTACCGTCCGTGAGTTGGTTCGGCCACTTAGCACATTTCCGTTTAATTGTCGCAGCGAGTCCAACTGCGGAAATGTTGAATAATTTAATAGAAAACAGAAGCTGACTGCACGAAAAGTTACGGCAGACCCACGCATTGTGGGAGTCGATCATGCGAAGTAAGCAAGTAGCCGCCTATGGCGCTTTTTTTTTTAATTGCGAAGCATTTCTAGCGAATCCTTTGGAACTTTGAGAGTATCTATCTATCTAATCTATCTATCTTCTATCTATCTATCTATCTATCTATCTATCTATCTATCTATCTATCTATCTATCTACTATCTATCTATCATCTATCTATCTATATCTAGCGGCCTACGTCTGGGTGCTCTCATGATCGCCTCCTTAACTTGGTGTAGATCAAAACTGGCATGGGAGGGTAAGAGCATTTGACGAATGTGACTGTGAGGTCATGACATGAATAACGTGAAAATCCTGTCGCGCACGTCGTCAAACCGTTTCCTCCAGACACGTGTGGCACATACCAGTTTACCACGGGCCACGGTGTACGGGTATGTGCCACAGGTGATTGACGTTTTATATCTAGCGAGGAACGGCGAGAACAGACATTGGTAATATAAGTGCGAGAGCGTTAGGAAAAAGCGACATGGTCAGAGTTGACCCGACGAATGGAAAGAATAAAAATTAGGATCCCAGCAGGAATCGAACCCAAGTATTCTACGTGGCAGTCAGGTATTCCCGCTGAGTCACGCCAGGTCTATAAACTGGAGTGGAAAAACAGTGTATGCAGACGCAATGTCGGTGCAACGTCAATTGGGGTTGTGGTGCTGGCTATCTATTTTTACCAGAAAGCAATAAGCACTAAATATGTACTCCTACGATGTACTCCTACAGTGTTGGCTCCGCTTTTGTAGCAGTCCTAGCGTTTGTAAGTAGCACATTAGAAGGTTCTTCTGTGTCCATCGAGAATGGCATTTCAGACCACAAAGTGATTTCTTTATTGTGTCCCATTACTTACACGCGGAAATACAAAAAGCCACTATCTAACTTTAAAGATTACACCCGTGCAAACGATCGTGCTGTACTACGTTTCCTAAAAACACAGTTCTGTGAATTCACCGAGCTAACAGATGTGGAAGACTCTGGACACGTTTTAAAAACATTGTCAACTATTGCGAACATACCTTCATTCCGAATAAAAAGAAACGCATCAACCGAGAATCCCTTGGATAACTCGTGAAATAATTCAACTGAAAAGAAAAATAACGACGGCGGAAAAAGGGAAACAAGAGCACGCATCCGATCTGATCGGAGCCTGAAACACAAAATGTTTGAAGCAAAAGCTCATTTCTTTAACACTACGTTACCATCATTTATGACCCACAGTCCCCACAAATTCTGGCGATACTTGTCAGAGACGAGATTCAATCTCGCAAATTAAGTATCAGAACAAGTTATTAGGAACAGAACAAATCGCTAATGAAATGAATAGTTCTTCCAATCGTTTTTACGAAACATGCCACTAACGCGGTACTATCCCCCTATGTTGTGAAAGTACCATGGAAGAATTAATTGTATCTGAAGAAGGCATACTTGCTCTGCTACTCAAGCTTAATCTGAAAAAATCCACTGGTCCGATAAAATTACTAACTCATTTTTATGCCGGTATCGCAATGGACATCTAAATATCTTTTTAAATATAAACGTAATCTCTACACACTCGGAATTACCAGACGACTGGCGCAAACGCTACAGTAGTCCCTATACACAAATCAGCTCAAAGCTAGAAATAAGCAACTACCGCCCAGTGTCGCTTACGAGCTCGTGCTGTATTATTAGAAACATATAATTTTCAAGTCCATATAACTCATTTAGAAACAAATGAGCTCCTTTTCAAACATCAACATGTTTCAGATCAGGTCTCTCAACTACAACCCATTAGCTGAATTAACTCACGACATGCCAATGCAATTAACGAGAACAGTCAGTTAGATGCCTTTTCTTAGACTTTTCTAAAGCGTTTGACGTTGTTCCACACAAGGATTTAATAACAAAGCTATCGGCCTTTGGTATTGATGATAAAATAGTAGCCTGATTAACAGTTTTTAACTAAACGGAAACAGAGGGTAACAATCGACAACCATCTATCGCAACCGCTGATGTTTACTCTGGAGTACCTCAGGGATCGGTTCTTGCTCCACTTTTGTTTTTAATGTTTATTCACGACATTCAATTTCTGTTAATACCCTGTTCCAATGCGACTATTCGCCGACGACTGTGTCATGTACACAGTCGTACACAATTCAGACGATCAAGTTAATCTGAACAATTCATTGCAAATGATTTATTCCTGGTGCAATACTTCGGCATGAATTAAATACAACCAAAACTCATTTCATTTCATTCACAATAAGACCAACCCCCTTAACTTTACTAACTATAGGAAACACAACTATCGACAAAAGTGACCAAAGTAAAATACTTAGGCGTTACTCTCTCATCGACCTCACTGGGAACCACATGTTTTAGCCATATATAGTAAGCCGAGAGGAAGCTATCCTTCCTGAGGAAAAAATTGCGCACTGCACCCCCACACCTTAAACTTAATGCATACAAAACACTATTATACCATGTTTAGAGTACGCCGATCTCATCTGGAGTCCACATCAAACAGCTCAATAATAATAGAAAGAATACAAAAATTGGCAGTTAGATTTGTATATTCTGACTTCTCGAGGCAATCCATTTCTGCAGGCTTGCTCGCAAGGGCAAATTTAAAACCTCTTGGCATCGCAGAATTATCTCGCGACTAAATTTCTTTACCAATTATATCATGGTCAATTCCGCATATCACGATCTCATTACCTCTAGACCCGCCTAAACACTCATTGCGACTGAACATTCCAAGTCAATCCACCAACCTTTCAGTCGTGTTACGCTCACAAACATTCCCTTTTTCCGTCAGCTATCCATCATTGGAATCAACTAGATAACATATTGTGTTGTAACACCATTCAATCTTTTATGAACTTAAGTGTGTCGAGTTTGAATTGTGATCTGTTGCATTGCACTTTCTTGTTATTTCGTTATGTATTTCTTTCGAGGTTTAGTTGTATTCTTGTATCCACTCCTGCATGGGCGTGAAAAGCCTGCAGTATGTTTCAAATAAAAATAATAAATAAAAAAATTACGGTAGGAGACACGGTCTCTCCAATGCTATTCACCGCGTGTTTACAGGAGTTTTCAGGGCCTTAGATTGGGAAGAATTAGGGATAAGAGTTAATGGAGTATCTCAGTAACCTGCGATTCGCTGTGACGTTTCATTGATACTACGCGGGAGACGAATTACAGCTCATGATTACTGAACTGGATACGGAAAGTAGAAGAGTAGGTCTGAAAATTAATATGCATAAAACTAAGTAATATGGAACATCTTGGCAGAGCACAGCGCTTTGCGCTAGGTGGCGCGATACTGAAGTTGTAAAGGAGTACTCTACTAGGACAGGTAGTAACTGTGGAGCCGAACCATGAGAGTGAAATAACTAGAAGAATAAGGATGGGTTGGGGCTCATTCGGCAAGCATATCAAATCATGATGGCAATCTACCACTATCCCTCAAGAGGAAGGTATATACAGCTGCATCTTACCGTTACTTACCTACGGAGCAGAAACCTGGAGACTTACAAAGAGGTTCAACTTAAAGTGAGGACGACGCAGCGAGCGATGAGAAAATGATAGGTGTACCTTAACAGGAAGAGAGCAGAGTGGGTCAGGGAACAAACGGGGGTTAAGGTATCATATTGAAATAAAGAAGAAGATGGATATGGCCGGGCACGTAGCACGTCGGCAGGATACCGGTGGTCATTAGGGTACTACTGGATTCCAAGAGATGGCAAACGCGTGAGGGGGAGACAGAAAATGAGTGGGTAGATGAGATTAAGAAGTTTGTAGGTATAACGTGGCAGCAGAAAGCACAGGACCGTTGATTGGCGAACATGGGAGAGGCCTTTGCCCTGCGGTGGGCGTAGACAGGCTAATGATGATGATGATGATGACGACGATGAATAAACATTACATCTGTATTCCTATGATTCAGCAAGCTATATTGAAGCATTGCTCGACCCTGGAGGAATACGATAACGAAAGTTACTAATGATATTTACATGATTGAACCATAAAGTGCACTTAGTTCCGATAATACTGACGTATGTACTCTAACGTGGGGGCTGACGTTACGTCGCACCATAAGTTATCCTTTAAACGCCAGTGTTGTCGACATGCCTGGTAAGCCCACGATGTGCACACAGCTACTACACTTACAAAAACATGTCGATCCACCTCGTAACGCTTGGCTCAAAGCCATAAAGTACAGCATAGAAGTACTCGCTGACTGCTTCGCATGAAACCGACTCCCGCAACGTGTGGGATCTGCCGAATTTATGATCTTTTTTTCGTGCTTTGAGCCCAGCATTGCGAGGTGGATCGCAACTCACGCAGCACTTTCGTTCGTCGTGCGCATATCGTGAGCCCGACTACACTAACGCCCAAAGGGTAGCTTATAGTAAGACGTTACGTCAGCACTCATGTTAGAGCACAGACGTCAGTTTTATTGAAACCTAATGCGCGCTATGGTGAGATGACGTGCATATCATAATTAAGTAGCGGTTGTCCGCGTATCGAGAAACGGTTGACTACAGCATGCTGAGTCATTCGGGTATATATGTAATGTTAATTGCATTGTTATAAAAGAAGACGGCCAACACTGCAACCAAGATAGATGTTGCCCCGACACGGTAGATCACACGATGCACGGTCTTTCCGCAACGCAGTTCCAAGCACTGGCATGGCTATGCAGTAGGATTAGCCTGGTGTGAAACCCATGGCGGTGCTGCAAACGACGCCTGTATGACGTCAGAGCGGGGATTCGCGCGCTTTCGTCTGCTACGTAGGCCTAGCGCCCAGTGGCGTAGCCAGGAATTTTGTTCGGGGGGGGCTCACGTTGCAGCGCGACCTCCTCATTGAATTTTTAGAACGACTAAGTATATGAATAACATTTATTTATTTATTTATTTATTTATTTATTTATTTATTTATTTATTTATTTATTTAATTATTTGTTAGTTTATTTATTTATTTATTTATTTATCTATCTATTTATTAATTAATTAATTATATCCTCAAAGGTCCCATATGGGACTTTACATGAGGGGTGGGCGTCATAAAATGGCGGTATCGATGAAGGTGTATGTTAGGATGTGGTTGAGTCTGCTTCCTGGATGGCATTTTTGAAGCGCGCAAAATCGCGGATGACTGCTGCTTCGTTCGGAAGGTCATTCCAGTCTCGGGTGGTGCGCAAAAAGAAGGGCTGCTGAAATGACGTGGTGTGGGCACATGGCGGAATCACAGCATTTGGATGACTTGTGCGATGACCTCGATGGACCGGCTGGATGAGGTGGTTGTCACGCGGGGTTGAATAAAAGAATCTGTGAAAAAGGCAGAGACGTACAATACGACGACGAAGAGCGAGGGTAGAAAGATTTAACTGGGATTTGAAGGCGGAGACGCTCGAGTAGCGGGAATAATCTGAAACAATGAATCTGGTTGCTCGGTTCTGTACTGACTCAAGTATTTCGATATGATTAGTTTGGTGGGGGTCAAAGACAGCAGCTGCATACTCAAGTTTTGGTCTGACAATGGTGTTATAAGCGAGTAGTTTAATGGAAGGTGGTGTCATGGAAATGTTACGGCGTGTGTACCCGAGAGCGCGGTTATCGGAGTGAATTATGCGATTTATATGGTCGCCCCAAGATAGGTTACTCGAAAGATGGACACGCAGGTATTTAATCGAGTCAGTAGCAGCTATATGACAGTTGTTGATTGTGTAAGTAGCCGGCGTGTGGTTTCGGCGACGATGGAAAGAAATTAGTAATGTTTTTTTCGCATTAAGGGACATCAACCAGGTGGTACACCACTGCTGAATGCGTGAGAGGTCATGCTGTAGAGAGGAGACATCGGTGGGGTTATTTATAGGGCGGTAGAGGACACAATCATCAGCAAAAAGACGGATGTTTGATTCAACGGAAAGCGGAATATCGTTAATGTATATTAGGAATAAAAGAGGCCCTAGGACGATACCCTGGGGCACGCTGGACAAGACATGCGAGAGGTCGGAGGAGTGATCATTAACATGCACGAATTGTTTACGGTTTGTTAGGAATGCTTTAATCCAGTTAAAAACATGCCGATCAAGGTTTAGACGCGAGGTTTTTTAAAGGAGACGGGAGTGGGGTACCTTATCGAAGGCTTTTTCAAAATCTAAGAACAGTGTGTCAATTGGGATGTTACGGTCCATATGAAGGTGAATGTCGTGCAGGAATAATGTTAGTTGGGTCTCGCATGAGTGATCTTTACGAAAGCCATGTTGGTTTGGGTGAAAGAAGTTTACGGATGATAAAAATGTAGCAACATGAGAAAAGATGACGTGTTCCATTATCTTTGAACAAACACTAGTGAGCGAGATTGGTCGGTAGTAACCTGCAAATGAGCGGTCACCTTTCTTGAAGAACGGAAAGACCTTCCCAACTCTCCAGTCTAATGGGACTTCACCTGTGTCGGGTGACTGCTGAAAAATGATTGACAATATGGAACTACATACATGTTAGTATTTTTCAGAATTTTGGCGTTTATGCCATCTATACCGCATGACGAAGAGTTCTTTAATTGGTTAATAACTTTTACAATTCCCTCTGAATTGAATGTAATCTTTGGCATTGGCGGAAAAGCAAAATGCGGAAAATCAGGAAGTTCGTTGTTAGGTTCGTTAGTAAAGACTGAACAAAATGCAGAGTTGACGGATGGAACGTCGCAGTCGGCAACGGGGGATCCAGAAGTGTCACAAAGAGAGACTGTGGTTTTGTCGTCCGGTTTCATAATTTTCCAAAAGCGGCGTGGGTATGTACATGTATTACCATGTACATACATTGCCACTGGTATTACCATTAATATGTATTACCAGTGACAATTTGTATTAGATGCTGCAAGTCGCTTCTTGAATGCTGCCCTCTGTTAAGAACGAGTAAGAAATGTGTTTTTTCGTAAAAATATTATGTTGGCATGCCCGCAAAATCTTTCCAGGAATAACTGTCTTCAATCTTTTCAATATTTGTGTTTGTGTGTGTGTGTAACAGGTACTGCAAATATCACGTAAACTTCGGAACTGCATCAGCTTTGAACTGAAGAGGTGCTGATAACAAAAAAAATGAAGTCCACGAAATAACCAGGATTTTAATGCAGATTGTTTACGCAAAATGTTAATCTTTTTGCACAAATGATGCGGCCAGGGAAAAGCAAGAATGGGAAAGTACACCTCGAATATGGGCAAAATATAAGTCACCGGAAACAGTGCGCAGTATGCTACGCAAAACTTCACAAATGTATATTTAAATATGCAATCAATAAACGGAACTAAGCAATGATCACTATACATAATGGCCAACTGATATGTCCTTGGGCCAAGCTGCTGTCTCGGACGCACCATGTAAACAGAACTATAAAGGAAGAGCGCAGAAATAACGAAAAGAAACTACTTCAAAACTGTTTTAAAGTGCGAACCACTATTGTGCACTCAATTTAAAGGAAGGTTGCCGCTTCTAGTTCAAAAAGCAATGAAGAACAAAAACGACAAATGAAAGTAACAAACAATGCTGTTAGTACGGCTTCCGCTAGTTAAATTTGTTTGGTAACGCCGCGTATGCCGACCTCTCAGTGAACAAGGTGAAGCTGTCGATTGGCTGGTAATGTCCACCTGATGCCCGTATTCTTATGTTATATTAGGTCACAGTGTTAACTGCTAAAATGTACAAAATCCCTCACGGCTTTAAAGGTGGTGAACAATAATATTGCGTCAGAATTACGGGCTCATTGACCTGAACTCTGGAACAGTAGTGTCTTTTCCTTTCGTTTGCGCTGATTTCTGTCCTGCTCGGTATCAAAGGACAACGTTGACCCGGCGAGGAAGCTTAGCGAAGCGGTCAATGACTCCGACACGCTGATGTCGACATTTCTGTGGGCGTACAGAAGTGCCTGGCCAACCATGCGTTCCTCAGACATCGTGGAGCGTAAGTAGTTTCTTAAGTAACCTCATGCTTGAAAACGTTCCCTCTGCGCTGGCAGTGGTCACTGGAAGGGTGACTAGAATCCGGAGTAGCTTGTACACATTCGCACAGAACCTGCTGTCGCAATGAGAGAGGGCATCGGTTCCTGTACCGGGGCTCTGGTTTGCTGCTTTGTTCGCCCACTTTGTCCACCATAGTCGCAGTTCTCCAAAACCAGCCCTCGTTTCGACGTCATGCGCAAAAACGGTCAGGAGATTTTCTGCTCCTTTCTCCCGATCATCTTGCATTGGTGGTATTGCGGATGATACAATTAATGAAAAGTCCTTTAGAAGTGTCCTGTGCTGTTCGAACCGTTGGTTTAACTGGGCTAGTACGTGGTTCATGAACGGAATGAACAGGGTTCTGCGAAAATATTCTTCCGCACTTTCGAATGCATTGCTCCCAAGGTTTTGCTTCCGGACACCGGCTCGACGGCTGGTGATCTCCACATTCAGTTTTTTCTGCCAATGCCTGCATTTGTGCAAATATTTTTGAGAAAGAAACATTCGTGTTCTTGCGGTCACTTTCAATTGGCTGCTGTATCACTTCTATGTCGTCAATGGCAGCGCTCATGTCGATACTCCTCGTCTGCAGCTTCTTTGACAGTGGCAAAGTCAGTGCTAACACGTGTTCCGTCACATGCAGGCTTACAAGGAACGCTGGTGAAAAGAGTGCCAACATTAGACTGTTTGCCTGCACTGGACTTTCGCCATTTCCGTTAAACTTAGTCTCCTCTAGTGCTGCGATCAACGGTTGAAAGAGGCTCACAAATGAAAGCACTGCATCGTGCTTCTCGGCCCAGCGCGTTTCGCATAGTCCCAAAAGGCGCTGCCTTGTAGGCTCAGGACAGCTCAAACTTATCACTTTTCGCAAAACGTGTGAGCGGCTAGAAGATTTACGGAAAAAGGCTGACGTCGCCTTCAGAGTCCCAAAACAGTTTCGAATGTCTGTGATGGAGCATGCTGCACACACAACTAGATAAAGGGAGTGACACGCGCAGTGAATACATAGAGTGCGGCTGGATATTTCTCACGGACAGCAGCTTGAACACCATTCGTTTTGTCGGCCATCGAACTTGCACCACCGTAGCCTTGACCACGGAGATGTTGCATGTTAATTCCCATTTCTATAAGGAGCCTTATGATGGTGTCGGCCAGGGCCCGGCCATTTGGTCGTGAATTGGCACAAAGCCTAAGAACACTTCTTCGATTCCGTTCGCATCCTTATTAAGGTACCTTGCACAAACAGTAAGCTGCTCGATACCCGCAACATCCGTCGTTTCATCAGCAAGTACGGAGAAGCAGCCTGCAGCGTTTACTTTTGCGACTAGGCTTGCCTTGATGATTGCAGCAGAGATTTCTATAATGTGGTTTTGTACATATAAACTAATATATGAGGCCTTATTTGGGCAACTTTCCAAATGCTTTTTTTTTATCTGTGTCGCCACAATCCGTGCGCATGCGAAGCAGCTCTTTGAAGTTGCCTGTATTTGTAGAGGAGGCAGTGCTTGAATCCATGGGACCACTGTCTCTATGTCCACGGAGAGCCACACCTTGCCACCCGCAAAAGAGAACTGTCTCAACAATAGGCTGTAACTTCCTTCGGATCTCTCTTATTTGAATTTGCCTGCCATGGTCCAGCTGATCAACAACACTGGGCACACATCCTGAGAAGGTTTGAAGAAAACTATCGGCTACCAGATGAGCGTCAGTGTGATATTTAGTGACTTCATGTGCACCGAAGACTTCGAGGGCGTGCTTCCACTTTTGAAATGAATTGGATACGAGGGCCTTAGTGCGCGCATGTTGGCCCTTGCCAATCTCACTTCTGCTAAAAAGGACACACACTCGGCAAAACGCACCCTCTTGAAGCGCTGAGAAGCTAAGCCATCGGTACCTGTCCAGCCAAGCCACGTAAACATTCGTTTCTGCTTAAAATCGTTCATAGACTTAAACATATAGCATGGCGGAGGAATCCAAGGAGAAGCTAGCAGTTGATGTTTTGTGTCATCATCCACTTTTGAGCCATCTGTGTAGAGCCCGATATCAAACTTGCTTCTGCTAACATTTTGAGGGTCATAAAAAGATAAATAATTAAATAAATGATAATCAGGCTGAAGCCCAATAAATCCCACCACCCGGGTGACGCCGCTGGTTGGTGGTGTATGAAAGCACGAAAAATTTCGGGGGGGGGCTGAAGCCCCATAAGCCCCCCCCCCCCCCCCCTGGCTACGCCCCTGCTAGCGCCGTGTTGAAACCACCTTTGTGATAAATCTCAACAAAAAAAGCAGTTCATTTGGTTATCTTGCGTATGGGGCTACTGACGCTGTTCTAGCAACCGTGGGACTGCTTTTAACGTTAATTTAGAACAACAGCTCTTTGTTTCTTAGAACTGCGGCCGCTTGTCTCCGCGGCGCGAGTGTTGCGCAATGGTGAAGTACTGCTCTGTGCATCAGTGTACTTCGTCCGCTCGTGAAAAAGGCGTCAGCTTTCACAACTACGCTAAGGACCCGAAGCTGAAGAAAGAGTGGATCGTCAAGCTCAGAATGGGAATGCGCCCCACGCCTATAGCTTCATCGACCGTGTGCAGCGAGCACTTCGCGGACAGTGACTTCTGCTACCCACCGTACGCGCCACTCTTAGGTAAGCTTGTGACCGTGTTTAAGCGCCTCGCCAATGCTTAAGCCGTTTATTGCACGCAGGCTATAAGCATAGGCGACTTATACAAGGTGCGGTGCCGTCCCACAACCTGCCGCGAAAGCCCAGGAGCCGACGAATCGCCTTGCACGTAAGCGCGCCTCGTGAACTCAGCTGAGCGGCGCAGGATATCTGAGACTACGGCTGCATTTGGATGCTGTACATACGTATTTTACTTATGAAGGCAAGCGCGCGCCTAGCGGACTGCTTATCATAAAGTCATAGGCGAAACCTGTTGCCGCTGTTTAATGCAAATTCTCTAAAAAGCTTTCACCTGAGGCAGTGCAGACACTTTTTTAAAAGCGGAACTCTTTCAGCTTTTCGTTAGGCTGCGTGGCGCGGTGAAACTGGACCCAGCTTGCCTTTGCCACGTTAATATCTGTGGCCCTTTGCGTGGTATAATCAGCGATTAACTATCTGTTATATTCTAATACCCATGCGACGGCCCTGTGCGGTATTAATATGAACTGACGTAATATCGTTCTCACTGAACCAACATTACGGGACAAACTGCGATCATGGGCACCGGCAAGGGGGTGTGCAACAAGGTGGCACTTGCGCACTTGTTTGCAGGACGAGAGCTGCGACGGTGATGCGATCTCCGTTGACGTCCTCGACCGCGCATTCAACAACGTGGCCTGCGTGCGTACACCGCCTCGCCCTCGATGAGGCATCGCGACC
This sequence comes from Rhipicephalus sanguineus, assembly GCF_013339695.2. Classification (NCBI taxonomy): domain Eukaryota; kingdom Metazoa; phylum Arthropoda; class Arachnida; order Ixodida; family Ixodidae; genus Rhipicephalus; species Rhipicephalus sanguineus. The sequence goes on along the minus strand of NC_051178.1, from coordinate 158,794,740 downwards.
TTTCACAAGCTTTATCTATATTGGCCTCGAGGCCCACCACTGGAAACGCCAGCGCCACCGTCGGCGTGACGTGCTTGGCAGGATCACGTGGTCTCAGCGGCCGCGTCGGCTGCTTGTGGCGCACTGCCGCGTGCTTTGAAAACGAGTTTCAAGTCCCACATGCGCTGCGGTCTGTTCAAATTCGGAAGTTTTCTCTCATTTTCTACTCAATTGAAACCATTGTAATAGAGTGGCTGCCTCCGAAGGCGACGAACATGGGGCTCTACCGCTCGGTGCCGCAGTGCCGCGTTTACGCAACGGAGCCCAGTGTCAGCCTGCACCGGTAACCGCGGGACAAGAAACAGCGTGAAGCATGGGTTGTAAAGCTAAGAACCGGCAAGTAGCCATCCGCTACGAGTCTTGTGTGCAACAAGCACTTCCGCGACGAAGACTTTTGTTACTGCGTCGGGCCTGCGATGTTCGGTGAGTAGCAGACAGCGCGCACTGAGACGATGGCTCGCGCGCGCTTCCCGCCGGCAAATGATGCTTATCTGCCACAGGATGGTAAAAGCGCTACCTTTTACCACGTGCGATGCCATCTCAGAACCCTCCAATGCGACCTCTTGATCGTCGGCCTCGTGCTCAGCGTCCACAAAATCAGCTGCAGATGCGCAAGTCATTGTTTAGATACGTTAAATTAAAAAAACGCACATGGTCCTTTATGCATTCGTTAAAGATGACCAGAAGGCGAAAGCCATCTTCTTCTTGTCAGTCGATGTACTGATTCTCCCGCGCCCCCCTCCAAAAGCGTTGTGCACCTAACGCGGTTTTGCACGGCCCCCGTGACCGATCACGGAGGCAATGCAAAGCGACCATGACGTGTGAATACGTCATCATGTGACGTCACATTGTGTGACGTCATAATGACGTTACATATATTGGCGATCTGTGACGTCATGATGACGTCATATGGTGACACCATCACGTGACGATTATTTTTTGCATCACTCGCTACTACATGCTCGGTCTCGTAGACTGGTTCTTCTTCCACCAGCAATCTCGAAGTGGTGAAGCTTTGGTCTATGAATTTGTTGATGACAGAGAGCGGCAAGTTCACTGGAATGCAAACGGAACGATAATTAAGAAGCATTAAAAAAAGGCGTCGCATTTGCTCACGTTTTGTGTGAGCACCAAACGAAACGAATGCTGTGAATAAAGAAACAGAAGCAGCGGCATTTGCCCGCTGAGAAGACCGATCAATACGCAGTGCGAGACAACTTGTCAAATTACATTGAAATGTACCCGAATTTAGACTGAAAAAAAATCACTGAATCGTCGGGACGGCAGATCACGAAGTTGCCATACGCACCGAAGCCGCGGTTGTAAGGAAATTGTTTTTGAACTGCTCTGATAGCGTCCGCGCAACAGTAGTTGTTTGTTTACTCACAAATTCTCATATCTTGCGGCCTAAAGTTCACAGCGCGGTGCCAAAACGCGCTCGTAGCAAAAGCGAAACCATCAGTACGAACATACATGCAGACGCTCATACATGCAGAGGCACCGTCAGTCGTCGCGAACCCGTGCGATAGCTGGCTTGAGGCTTCTTTCTGTTATGCTCCGTTTGGTTATACAGGCAGTCTACTCTAAGGAGATATTTCACAGTTTGCACTCAGCGAGTGACTACCTTTCACGCAAGAAGCCCATTCAGGGGTCTCCAACGGGGTGACAGAGTGACGCGGGTGCTCGGTTTTCTGCAAAGAGACAGCGACTGTAGACTATTTTGTGCTTTCAGTTCGTCGAAAATGATTATTTTGACAGTAAAGAACACAGTTCATTTCGAAAGTACTTACAGAAATGCCCTGGAGGGCTTCCGCGAGGTGTTTTCGTAGAGCGCCGACAGCAAAACCTATGGGGAGCGCGCCGGCGGTATCCTGCCTAGCACGCAGTCGAGGCGCGTCCGACAGAGGGCGACTCCGTAACTCCTCGAGGCCAATACTTGTAGATGCTGGAGAACGGCACGCTTACTGAAATATCGAAAGAAACACCCAAACTAATTAGTATCGGAAGGAGGAAACAAGATAACGAGCGAGAACATACACACATATATAGTTTCACTTTCTTACCAGCAATGCGGTCGGTGGAATCGGCGCACTCGTCGGCCATCCGGGGGATTTCTTGGCCCTGTCGATTGGGCCGCAACTAAAACAAGTTCAAGATTACGCTCGAAAACATTCTTTGCATGCGTTAGTTGACCGTCGCGAGGCTTTTCGTTCGATAAGGTTCCCGCCTGAAGCAGACGATCCGCATACAGGAGTAGCGGCTGCTACAGCGCGGTAGAGAGCGAAGTCACACGCGACGTCACACGCGAGACGTCACATGACGTCACACGCGAGAGGGCGCCACTTCAAGATCTCGAGGCCAATACTCGACTGGCTACGCAGAACGCCTGGGCGCAATTTCAGTTCGAACCGTGATTTTCTTCTTTGCGTACAGATGGACGTCCTTCTGATTTTTCGCTCACTGACAACCTTCTGAGCAGACGCCACATCTGCGACACAGGCTCCTTAAAGGGGCCCTGCAACACTTCTTCAGCATGGTCAGAAAACTGCCGATCGGTAGTCGAGGCTCCCGAGAACACGCGAGCCAAACATTATAGCGCAGGACGCGGCCTCGAATTTACAATGAATTCTCAAAGTCTGCTAGAAATCGTTCCCATCTTCTCTCGACAAATGATGCCATAAACCCTAAGTACGACCATTGGCTGATTTGAGCATCGTGAGCTGCTTAGTTACCGCGACCGCCACGGGATGCCGCCACGGGCAGGGGTGGCTCGCCTGCTCGCGATCACGCTGAAAGTAAGCCGCGCGTTCAAAGAAACAAAAAAATCAGTGTTCAAGGTCATAGGCGTGCGCACAGGGGGGGCAGGGGGGGCGGCCGCCCCCCCTAATCATCTAAGAGGGGGGGCGCGAAATCTGCCCCGTACATTAGAGGTGTGCACGGGCTCCGGGTAGCCCGAAAGCCCGAGCCCGACCCGGCCCGCGGGCCGGGCTCGGGCGGGCCGACGTATTTTCACCTCGGGCCCGGGCCGGGCTCGGGCTACTTGGAGTTTTATCGGGCCGGGCTCGGGCCCGGCGCAAAGCCCGACTCAAGCCCGAAATATAGATAATGAGCGGGAATTGTTTTCCAGCACGCATACAGCGCCTTTTCCGCGACCACCCTTTACCGCTTTTCTTTCCATTCTACAGTATAGTGAGAATGTAGCAGTTACAAAAGATGAGCTCTCCGATTATCTCTCTATGGAATCGCCCTCCTCTCCATCTGAAGTTTTAGTCTTCTGGAAAAACAAGCAGCAGAGATATCCCAAGCTTGCCAGGCTGGCAAAAAAGATATTAGCAATTCCGGCGACGAGTGCAAGCAGCGAACGTAACTTCAGTTCTGCTGGCTACACAATGCAAAAGCGCTGCACTTCGATGGAGCCGGAATCGTTGGACTGCTTGATGTTTTTGCACGACAATTTGTAATATGTGCAATAGAGACTGTTCGTCGTGTGTCGTTTGATCATATTCGATATGCTCAATAAAATGCCAAATTGCCGGAAAACGATGTTTTGTTTTCGCAGCGAACCTTCAAAAAGCCGGGCCGGGCCGGGCCCGGGATTGTGTTTTCGTACGTCGGGCCGGGCCGGGCGGGCTCGCAGCCCTTTGCCGTCGGGCTCGGGTGGGCCTTCGGCAAAGTCAGCGGGCCCGGGCCGGGCTCGGGCTCGGAAATACGGCCCGTGCACAGCTCTACCGTACATTGACCCTTCTAGTCACCTAAGAAGGGGGGGGGGGCAAAATCTCCCCATACATTGACTTAGTAGGGTGGGGGGGCGCTGTGATGAACTTCGCCCCCCCCTAATGGTGAACCCTGCGCACGCCTATGTTCAAGGTCATGACACGCGCTGACGAAGTGACGCATCTTCTAGCCTCCTTGTATAGATCTACATTTGAATGTCAGTAAATGCGCCGTGCTAGCATTTCCATTGAAAGACCCTATCCATATGTCACTTTCCTATCATCTCGAGCCTATTCCACAAGTAGAGAAGGTAAAATATCTCGGTGTCATATGTGACCGATCAATGACGTGGAAGGCTCGTATTGAAAGCGTTGCAACAAAGGGTGTTCGGGCAGTCGGACTATTAAGGCAGATCAGCCATTGCCGATTAGGTATGAGGAGACAAACACATATATCAATATACTGCATGTATGTTTGTCCAGTGCTTGAATTCGGGTGCATCTTATATACGCTGGAGCTGCTGCTTACAAGCTTCATCCTCTTGTAGTTCTCGAGAGGCAAGCTTTGAGATTATGCCTAGGTGTCTTCCTAAATTTGTTGCAATAAAGGTCTTGTATATGGAAGCTAGACTCCCCTCACTTGCTACCCGGTTCAAATTGTTAGCAGTACAGTCATTTCTAAGACTATGAATCCCCCGTTAGGCGTTCCGAAACAGTTTTTATTGCACGTCCTGACTTGTATTTTGGATTATATTGGCCGCGATTTCATACGCCTCAAATTTTAGTTATAGAAAGCCTTCTTGACAAAATAAACGTTAAAATTAATGATATTTGTATAATCAGTAATAGCAACAACTCTATTAAAATACAGTTTGACGACATTTTTCCAAAAAATGCAAAACTAATGTCATACCACTTATTAAACGCTATATTAAGCGATTACCTGGAACATATGCCAATTAAGACAGTGATAGCGACGGATGCTTCCCAAAATGAAGAAAAATGTGGAATTGGGATTTTTTTCTCCTACTCTAGACTGGTCGTTTTCCCTTCGCCTTCCAGATTTTGTGCCCATCTTTGTAGCAGAATTTTTGGCCATCAGTCTAGCTCTACGTAAATTAGAAGCATCAATGAGCTCCGCAATAATTTTGACGGACTCACTATCAGTATGTTCCTCCCTCACTGCAAACGAGGACTCGTATGTTTTGGATGCGTTCAAATCATTAGTTCCACTGCACATGAAGTTCATCAAGTTAGTGTGGGTTCCTGGGCATAAAGGCCTATTTACGAACGAAATGGCAGATGCGCTAGCTAGGTCATCATTGAATGGCCCGGTAATTCAGGTATTGCCCGCATCCAAATTCATTACAGGTGCTAGATTTAGGAGGAAAACGATTATAGAGGAATTTTCCGCACCGTCATTAACGACCATATTAGAATTCCAGCATTTAAATCATCAGTGGTATAGTAAAGTATCATCAGTGGAATAGTAAAGTATGTCAATCACGAGCACTAGAAGTCGCAATCACAAGACTACGCTGTCAGACTCCCTATCTAAATTTTTATCTACACAGAGGTGGTCTGGCAGCTTCGCCTAATTGTCCTTATTGCGGAATACGTGAGACAACGCAGCACTTTCTCATTTCCTGCAAGAGGTACTCTACCTTGCGGAAAAATACCTTAGGTGTCGTTTCCGTCTGCTTAGATTAGAATTAAATGAACAAAATGTACTGTCTTTCGGGGCTTTTTCTCTTGGCCACAGTGACGGGAAGATTGCTGATGCATTGCAGGAGTTCCTAAAGGTTCAAAAATATTTAGATTATAAAATTTACCTTTCCAAATTTTTATTTCTATCTTCTTTCTCCCCCCCCCCCAATTATCTGTTTTATTGATTCAATTCTATTCTATATTATTATTATTAGTAGTAGTAGTAGTAGAATTTTAATTCTAATTCATTTATACTTCTTTCGTATTAATTAAACAAAGTTTCAACTTCAATTTCAAATTTGCCTTCAAAAACTAACCGGTTCTTGACCTATCCCCCAGTGTGGGTATGAGCCACAGCTTCCAGGGTCTACTCTACTCTTCTCTACTCTAATCCCCCTCCCTGAGTAGCTTTCAGCGCGCTCGCTGCTACTAAAGGAGAGAGAAAGCGCTTGAGGCGTGCGACAAATCCCTAGCTGTAACACCGCCCGTACTTGACGGATTCTAAAACTTTTTGCGGCAGTCGATTCGTGAGGCAATAGGCTCTTTAAATGAATTCGTCATTGCCCACGCGACGATATATTACTTGGAAAAGTGTTGCAGGGCCCCTTTAACGATGATTTACAAAGTCTGTTCTCGCTGTTCCCGAGTTGATATTGACTATCAATAACGCGCGTGGCGCATACCAGCATTCTAAGGACCATATGGTAAGCGGGTATGCGTCACACATGACAAAGGTAAAGGATTTCACGACCTACCCGACGTTACGCCAATTTTCGTATGTGTCAAGTCAAGGAGACGACCACGAAAGTGCCCAAACGTAGACGGCTAGATAGATAGAAACGGTCGACCTGCCTTTGGTCCGCAAAGATATTCTTCGGATTTTTAAAGCATTTACGACAGGTGAGCTCCTGTTTATCTGCTCTGCTTTCGCTGCTACTTTCTAGTAGCGAAAACAGCGACATTTTGCCGGTAGTGAGGCTCAGCCGTTCGAGCTCCATCACTGTGCCGCGATACCATACCGAAAAGTATCTATAAACGTTGCGCATAACTGTGCCGCGACTAGCGCGCGCAGTGGGTGCTCCTCCCATGTCGTGCTGCCTCGATGGAATGCGACACGTAGTGTGACTTGTCGCACCTGGACTTCGAGGCTCTGTGGTTAACCCCACAACCGCAGGCGTGCGCATGAGGAGGGCAGGGGTGGCGCCCCCCCCTCCCCCTCCAAATCATCTAAAGGAGGGCGCCAGGGTTCCCCTTCAGGAGGCTGAGGGGGGGGGGAGGGAAAGGGCGAATGTTCATTCCCCCTCTTCTTAGGTGACTGGAGGGGGGTGGCCCTTTGCTACACCTCCCCCTCCCTCTTCCTCTCTGCGCGCGCCTATGCCCATACCTTTACTCAGTCAGACCTGTCACGTCATTTTTAATGCGCAGGGTTATGGCTACGCATGTTTTTCGACGATAATGGCGGCCAAGGACCCCTGATGTTGCATTCAAACATTAGCTGTTTACTTCCCACCTTGACTCCGGAAAGACGAGGAGCAATATGACCGGCCTTTGTGAGAAGCATGTATTCGCTTCATTTTCATTTTTACATCCATTGCGGAGCTCATTTTCTTTCGGACTTGAGCTAAAGGGGGCGGGGGTGCGGTGAAACTTGGCACTCCCTAATAGAAAGCCCTGCACACGCTTATGCACCCGCTGCTAAAAACCGAAACTGAAAGCACGAAAGCGACACGGACCTGAGTGTGCTGTTCAAGCTGTGTAGCTTACTGCTAGTGCATAAAAAAAAAACATATATATAATCCGAAATTCCAGTGGTGGGGAGAAGGGAGGGAGGTAGCCACTTCACCCTCCTTGTCACCCTTCTCGCGCGCCCATGGCAATCACTCTGGTCACTCTGGTAAACAAGTATGAGAACATGTTTCGATTTTGTGCTATAAATAATTCGTATAAAACAGGGGCCAACCGGCAGTTTTAATTTAAACACAGCACATAAATCTCAATAATTTGTGTTAACCGGGCCAGTCATTCCTCGTTGGACTCTAAAGTTTATTACCTACCTACCAAAAACCTTGTTCGCTAAAGCTATCGGGTTTAGGTACACCTCGGTTAGCCACATTGTTTTCATTCAAGAAGATGGCGCCGACGCCGCCGAAAAAGCAACCGGTGTCGATATTTCCGGAGCCTTCTGTTGAGGTAACAATTACTTCACTGCTGGCCGATTAGAAATATCTCCGTGAAGAGTGTTTCTATCTTCCATATATATATTACCATCGCGATCCATACGGAACAACAATAGCATGTTCAGCGGCACGTTCCCTGCTCGAAAGCACGAGTTTGCCGACTGTTTACACAGAAAAGCTGTATATGCCGGCAATTTAGCGTGCATGTTACGTTAGTAGAAAGCGTTCTAACAATTTAGCAGCCATTTCTGGACAGCGTTCTGCGTTGCAGTAGTTACCGTCATGCGATTTCATCGCCGCACTCGCACCTCTTTGCATTCAAATCGATCGACACGCGAGCCGTGTCGTCTGCTTGTGGCATTTACGAACATGCGAAGCCACACCTCATTTTTTTTTTTTTGTCCTTGCAATTCTTCCCTATGGCACTCAACCTGCTTTCTGGTGTAAATGTTGGCCAAGATAGGCGTCTTATCAAAAGAAATTTAACACGTTCCAAGCCTCTGCAAACGTGTCTCGCTGACCGCTCAGCCTCGAACATCGTTGTTTTCTCTCAATGAAACCGTTGTGTTCAAAAAAAAAAAAAAAAAAAGTGAGAAGAGTTTTTTTGTTCGCCCTCATTAGCTTCTGACGAATTGCAAGCGCGTTCTTCAGGACTGTATTTGTCGAACCGCCCTTAGCTACAGATCAAACAGTGCTGGAGAGTTGAAATATTTCCAGAATCTGCCTTACTATTAATGAAATGAGGTGTTATTTATTAATTAATTTTCACATCTTTTTCAAGCGGCTAAATGGGCACTTTCCAAGTGGGTTAGAGACAATGAATAGTTAATCTTCTCGTGTCTGAAAAAAGCGTCTCGCCTGTAGTCCACGTACATTCTGTAAACGTCATCAAACTCGCAGAAGAATTGAAAACTCCTAACTAGTTCTCCTTCTATATGCTTGTTTATGATTGTGAAGATACAGGAATATGGTGACACTAGATTTTCAATTAATATAGCTAATTGGCCTCTAGGGGCCCTTATGTCTCAGTACTCACATTTACGTGCATTGTCGATAGAGAACCTAGCCTCAGGCAGTGACATTTAGTCTAGATCCTCCACTAGCTGTGTCTCGTGGAGAAGCTGTGTCAAATCAAATAATCACTATCAATGCTTATTGCGGATGTGATACCTTCATTGCATTCTTGATCCTTTGTTACGCGTCACTCCGTCACTGTCTAGTTGCCATAGTTGAGTAATCATCGACGTGTTGACTCGAAAGGTGTGGCAAAGTATTTGTGAGTTGTGACCACTATGTAAATTCCACTAATTTGTGAGGATGTTGCGATTTCTGCCTCCGTATTTATTCTTTCTTTTTTGTTTTCTACAGCCCATTCAAGCTACAGCCATCGTAATTATTCACCCAGGGTCCATGTTCTTGAGGATAGGACGGGCGTCCGACTCCTACCCTCATACGATACCACATGTCATTGCTAGGCCATGCCTCTCAGAAACCTCAGCACCCCATGTTGACCCCATTCTCGTTCCCGAGGTTGACATGGTAAGTGTTCTGTGTCCATTCCTCACGATTGTGCTACATGGGTTTTAAAAAACTGACCAGAACCCGTCGGGTAAATTGTCAGTCAGCAATATTCGTGAAGCCAGCAGCTATGCTCTCTCTACTTTTATCAAATACTCGTAAAAGTGCAGAATGCTGATGGAAGAGCATACTGGTTACTTTTGTGTATCCATAGATTAAGTCTTTTTAGCAGTAATTTGTAAGCTGCATGGTGCTGCTGCAGCTGTAAGCTTCACCCTACAGTTATTATGATAGGTCTCTCATAACTGGCTCCTATATTATTCACTGGTAATATCACATGTGATATGTGTCATGATGCCGCTTGTTGCCTGCATCCAAGATGCAAATTGCACAATAAAAAAGATCATTGAATAGGTCACTGTTATATTTTGAGGATCACTGCTGCATGCATAGAAAGTCTAAATATAAATTATTGTTCTCAATAAAGCATGCATAAACACTACACAAAAGGTATGTGCGGTGTTCAATAGAAGTGTAAATTTGTCTGCCAAACTTCTTTTTAAATGGAAGTGTAAAAGTAATAAGGAAATAGGAAAGAAGAGTCTGCAAACTTGTCACACATGGTTGCCAAACCCTCATGTTCTGCGTGATGTCTGCAGTGACTACTAGGGCAGTAATCCTCATGTTAATTCCCTGTCTTCTCTTCAACCCTTTCAGTTCCATTTTTGTCCTCAATTCTACATCTCAATTTAAGACATATTTAACTTTTGCCTGTGCTTCATCAGGCTTGATTATCTGTTTGCTGTAAACAACAGCGATATTGAACTACTTGCCTACCTTTATTTTTATCCTTCAACTTTGTACGACATCTTTGTGTATTGTGCTTGTCCAGTCAAGCTTTAGATCAGAATGGCACTGGCCGTGACATCTCTGTGATGCGAACAAAACAGCCCTCGCATTTTGTTTACTAATCCTTTCAAGCAGATCCTTTTGATTACACTCTGTGTTCTCATTGCTTAACAGTTCAGAATATTTTTATTTGTACGTAACATTGGCAAGGTTAAAAGTATATGCATATATGTACACTTTTCCATCTACAAGTGGATTCATTGTCTTATAATAGGGATGGTATTGTGTGCACATCCCTTGACCTTGTCCTTTTCTCTCTCGCTTTGCTTTTTAATACGTTTCAAGTGGTGTTTGGTTGTGCAGAAGCTACTCAGTTGATATTTTATGCCACTTTCATTGAATATGCACTCTAACCTAGGAGCCAGAAGTGGTGGCCACTATTGAAGAAGGATGCGAAGTTGTCGGGAACCTTTTAGCATCCTGCTTGACCTCAGAAGGAAGGATACGATACACTTTCCCCACTGACAAGGTCAGTGCTTTCATCTGGTTTGCAAATAGTACACACATGTAACTGTAAGGCATGCATTACATTACATTTTTAAATTTTAAAAAATTAATTGATGAGAACTAACAGACAATAACGCCAAGGAAAGTATAGGGGGTGTTATCTGTAGTATTAGAATATAAATGTGAAGAAAGTAAAGTGGACGAAAAGATAACTTGCCGCCGGCAGGGACCGAACCTGCGACCTTCGAATAACGCGTCCGATGCTCTACCACTGAGCTACGGCGGCGGTCATCCTCCCGTCCATTTTATGGGGTATATATGTGCATTTTAAACCTTGGAGTGTTAGTCAGCGCCAATCGCAGCCATGGCGGCGAGTGTGGAACACTCTGCCTTTTCTGGCGTACATTTATATTCTAATACATTTATATTCTAATACTACAGATAACACCCCCTATACTTTCCTTGGCGTTATTGTCGGTTAGTTCTCATTAATATTGTGTCTAACAAAGAAAAACGAGCCCTTGAGAGTCATCTTCTTTCCTTCATTCATAGCTAGGGTCTCGTTCTGGCAGACTTGATGCCTTCAGGTAGTATGCGAGGGATTATTGGTCAGCTGCCAGCTCGTAAAAAGATCACGTGCTACGTGACGTGATTTCTTCCAGTCTGCTAAGCTTTCAGGTTGTGTCTTGGTAGTACTAGAACCACTTGTTCGGATTTGCGCTTGCTTGACCTCTTTTTGTTGTCAAGGTAATTTATTATGATAAAGAGAAGCTTGTAATATAGCAGTGCCAGTAGTGGTAATGCCAGGTTAACTGCACATTTCTCTAGTTTTGTTGTGAAGGAGATTCGCGTGCCAATATTGAAAAATGTCTCTTCCCAATAGATTCATCACTTCAATCAGCACGTTAAACCAACAGTCATCGAAGAAAAGTGTGACCTCAACTGGACAAACACCGATCGGGCTCAGGAGTTTTTCATTGGGGAAGAGGTAAGTTGTACTGTTTTGTGTGGCAGTACAACTATCCCTTCGCTTGTCTTGTGCCTACAATGTTGTAGAGGGATACCTCTCATAAGAAAATGAGTTTAAGTTGTGACCATGCTTTTCATGCTTGTTCAAGTAAAATGGTATAGGCAATGGTTTTTGTCAGTATATAAGTATTATTCATTGCTATGGTATTAGTAGCATGCATAGCAGCTTTTCATACTGCAGCATCAGCTGTTCAATTCATTATAAGAGGGCAGAGAATTAATTTAGTTGTTCATTGCTGATTAAATATAACCGACAGAATGTGTTTATAGAAAGATACATGTTCATTGGTATAAACTCGCATAAGAAAGTTCTACAAAGCACATTGCTTATCTATAAAAAAGTGAATGGGAGATAGTTATGCGTAATTTAAAGTGTGGACTTTTTATTGCAAATGAAGCCACCATCATTTTGACCATGCAGATGTGATTTTCTTTACAGTATTCACCGCTTTGACTTCAATACTGTTTCTCTGTTTCATTGTGTTCATGATATTGTGTAGCATAGGTTTTTGGTTCATGGCTGCAGCATTGACAGGACTGTAAATTGTGATAGCAGAATGTCTCCTACAAGTTTTTGCCTTCTAAGAGCAGTCAGTGTACTCAGATGTGTGCACCATGGCAGTTATAAATAGTTGTATGTGTGGCCTTCAGTTCATGTTTTCATACTTTCAGCGTGTGATCACTTCAGCAAAACTATGACACCACCATTAGTAGGGTGTTTTAGCAGTGCTGGTTTACTCATTGAAATGTATGGTAACGCTGTATCGGCTGAAGAGCGTGTGTCCGCGAACTTTACCTGAGGGAAACAATATATTTGCTGCTTGTTACTCTTCATGAAAAACTGGCCTAACTGCAGGTAATGCGAAGGCGATCGCTGTCTTATTTCTTTACAGCTGAAGTAAAGCTAAGAATTTTTCTTCGTTATTTTTATAAGTGCACCAACTACATGCTGATCTTTGTACTGCTGTGTGGCATTTTAGGTGCTGTACTTAAACCCTGAGCAGAGGTTTCATGTACACTGGCCCATCAGGAGGGGCCGATTAAACGTGCACTCAGGCGTTGGAGGTTCCCTGGTGTCTGTGCTGGCCCACCTGGAGGCCATCTGGGGCATGGCCATCCAACAGTACCTAGAGATTCCACTGAAAGACCTCAAGGTGAGATCACCGTGTAGCACATGCACTTGTAACAATGAGTTTCATTACGCCACTGCTGTCGCAAAATGTGCTTTTAGTGCAGTAAAACTTCATAGATTGGAAGTCAATGGGACCACAAAAGCTTAGAAGACTGTAGGATTGGGCATGTTGGTACAACATGATTAAGAGTGCGTATCAGTGCAAACAACAAGAGGGGACAGAAGAGAGGACACAGAGTGCTGAGCTTCCAACAATTTATTTCTTTAGGAAGCCTTTGTTTTTTTATACAGTTACACAACACTGCAACAGCCATGCGCGGAATACAATTATATTACAAGAATTCATCATGTGGACAAACATAGGTTATCAGTGAGCGCGACAGAGGGGGTACTCGCACAACCATTTTTTAAGGAATTAATCTTTTCTGCCTCGATGATTTCACGTGTGGCACGATCTCTGCATTTTGCGACAATACTACAACCTGAAAATCTTTACCTACACCCACACGTGCGACAATGAACAGAGAGCCGCCCTTGTTTTGACCCATCAACATTATACCAATGTTCTTTCAACCTATCATTTAAGCAACGACCCATTTGGCCAACATAATATTTTCGACACGACAAGGGTAGCTGGTAAACTATATTATGAACACAATCTCTAAATTTATTTTTTATGGTTGGGACCCAAGATTGGATCTGGATGCTGGGACAGACAGTAGTGCAGCGAGTGAATGTGGACGTGCTTTTCTAGGTCCCACAAAAATTGAGCTGTTTGTGCAAAGCAGATAATCAAGCCAAGGAAGTATAGGAGAGGTTAATTGTATTGTTTTAAGTGTAGTATTATAGCAATTCTGACATAGATGTGAAGAAAGCAAAGTGGACGAAAAGACAACTTGCCGCCGGCAGGGACCGAACCTGCAACCTTCGTATTACACCTTGAAACATACTGATCTAAGCTTTTTACCTTAAAAATGGAATCCAGGGAACTAAGGACTGCTGACAGTAATCAGAGATGCTGCTTTGCCGTGTCCAATATTTTCCCGTTTCAAGGGTCATGTTTTCCAGCAATACCCAATCTCGATTTTGCCACAAACCCAGGGAAACTACAGTTCTTAGCAGCCACAAAGCAATGCCACATAGCGATGCTGATGATTGATAGGTGAAGCACTTTGGCCCCATTATTGCCTGTGCAAAAATGTACGGTCTATGGCACACCTCATGGACAGCTGAAACGTGGGCCTCCGCAGCAGCCACATGCTTTTTGCATTGTCAGCGTGTCATGATGTGACCGTTGCCCATTCTGTCTGAGAGAAGGAAAAAAATAATAAAGGCCCGTCTGACAGAATTTGTGATGTATGCTGGCTGGAAGCTTTAGTGTACGAGTTACTGGAGCAACAGCCAGTCAGAAATCCGTATATAGTATAGCGAAATAAACGTATAGCTGAACCTTGGTATGTACTACCCACATGTAACATTACTAGTAATTATGTATTGAATTTGAAAAAACCTAATTTCAAATTTGGTTGGACAAGCAATTTCTGCAGTGCACTGCCTTTAATTCTCAGGCTGGTCCAGGTACTGTTTAGTTTTTCTCTTTTATGCGGCAGCAATTATATGTACACTCCAGGTGCATTTTTGCCATCGGTATCACCATCGCCGTGAGATTTTCAATAAAGTCCAAATTGATAATATCACCCTGGACATTTATATTCCATTTGCAAGTAGAAGCGTGTGACAGCAGCCGATGATAGTGGCTCAAGTGGGGAGAAAACACACTGGCCATCTTTCATTGAGCGAAAGGCCTAGGCAGGGGTCCCAGAGGTGGGGGTGGGGTTGCTCCGGCAGGAACCGAGTACCTTGATCTGCAGAGCGCGGTCGTGCACGCCCTATCTTAGCAGGGATTAGCAGACGGCTCATACCTTTGTGCGTGTTGTGCTCTCACCGCTTAGTTCGTGTAGAAGCGATAGACAGCACAAAGGTTGCTTCGCTCGCTGCAGCAGCCATGTTTCCTTACGCCAGCGTCTGTTGAATTATGCCAGACGGGATGCTAAAGGAGCTAGCTGCATTCCTTACTTCGTGTAGCGTTCCATTTTGTTGCTATTGTATCCGTTGCTTCACCCTTGCGGTGAAACTGTGGCTTTTTGCCTTTGCATCTATGTTTCTGCATTTGAGTGTATCTTCCTGTATCATTCAAGCACTACAGGGCGGTGCTGGTCATACCTGATGTGCACGCCAGAGACCATGTTCGAGAGCTGGTGCAACTCCTACTCTGCAAGCTGGGCTTTGGGGGCTGTTTTGTTGCCCTGGTGAGCTATGGAACTTTTGTGCCCCCCTTTTTGTTTGTGTGAAGAACAAATTTGATGCTCAACTCCGCTGCATTAGCACCTACAATGCTTTGATATTGTTTGTAAGGCATTATTTAAAAGCAAACGAATGTAAAATGCTCACGGATTGAAACGTGCCATCAAAAGCTTATGGTATAACGACTGGTATGCACAGTTGCTCGATATTACCACTTCTTGTCGCTGCAAATATGGCTGCTAAAGACGATGTTGGCTCCAAGGTAAGTGTATGAGTCGAAATTTCGCCTATATGACATGAACTGAAGACGGTGAAAGCAAGAGTATGTGCATTACCTAGCCCTTAATTATCGTGTTTCAATCCGTGAGCACTGTTTGTCGACTGTAGCCTTTGTTAATTGCTTCTGCCTATTATACTCAAGCAACGTCATGTTAGGTATCTTGCTTTTCCTTTTTCTGCAGAATAGCCTTCGTCTTCGTGTACTATTTGTCTTCGTCTTGCTTTTGCGCTATACTAATTGTCATGACCTACCAACCAGCCCAAGCCGCTACCCTGCAGAATAGGTCATGCATAATGTTTAGAATTGTTACTAACAAATGTTACCTGCATTTTTTTAAGCTAAATCTGCCAATAGAACCTGGATTGCTTGTAGCTTTGGGTGGTGAGACATATGAGCAGAGTGGTACTACTGATATTGAGCAGAACAAAACATTTTAAGGCACCTTGCTTCATGTTACCTCGACTTGCAGCTGTAGCGGTTCTTGTAAGTAAGCTTTGCTGCAATGCAGAGGTGTTATGCAGTCAAGTATTTGCAATGTATTGCAGTGAAGCATGGCAATAATTGGAAGGGGCCACTGACACCAGACATGGTGTGTGTGTTCCACCATCTCCTGTAGCAGTACAGCAAAACCTCTTGAATATTATCCATTTTAACTGAACTAGTGCCTAAAACACGATGCGACTAAACCCCAACCCCATCTTCGTAGAGTTTAACACATTCGCTGATTGCTTAGCATTGTGGCTCGTCATATGCTATGTATGTACTATCTTTCAGAAGCAGCGATGTTTTCCAAAGATGTTAACTGAAAACTCTTCATTTGGTATTTCTCTGTGCAAGTACTATATTAATTTCTTAGATCTTTCTACTGGTATTCATTCTAGCATGTACTGAACATGAGTTATTTTCTTGTGGCTACAGGAGTCTGTCTGTGCAACATTTGGTGCTGGGCTGTGCTATGCTTGCGTTGTGGATGTGGGGGACCAAAAGACCAGTGTTTCCTGCGTTGAAGACGGCATATCTTCACGAACAAGCAGGTTGGTTTTAAATCCCTACAAAGTTAGTTGGACTTTACAACGCAAGTCAGCATTCATCTGGTTATTGCTACCTAAAGGTATAGTAGGTTCAAAACAACCAACCTGTTCAGTGCAGTCTGCAGTGCGTTCATAGAAGTACCTTCAGATAGCCTAATTCACCGTATCTTTGTCTTACAAGGCAAACAATCATTTAACGTTCTGTGATTGATCACAGCTGATATAAGATTTGAAGGCCAGCACACTATGTAACTAAGCACAGATATCACCTTGATGCACCATGTGCACTGCCCTTTATTAAAATGAATAGCTTTCCTCGCCTCTTTTGCCTAACATTGCGTTTAGCAATCGGCTGTCAGATTTCTATGTAAAAATGTACATAGCACTGTGCTGCATGTACACTGAATTCTTGTTCACCTCAACATTCAATTTATCAAATGCTGTGCTGCACTGTGCCCTTACAATGGCATTTTCCTAACTATGGGCCTTGCTCACTTGCATTATTCAAAATATTCATGCGGACAAAGCTGCAATGTCTTTCTGGACCTCAAAAGGCCGTTCAAGATGTGCAGAGCTCTCATATAATCTTTTTCAAATTTTTTTTTTTTTTTCAAATCAATCAAATCTTTATTTTGCATATTATGGTTACAGGGTTAAGGATATACAGAAGAGGGTCCCAAGGTCAGAAAACCGTACCGGGACCCTCTGTGCATGATCATTAGATAAAAATTACAAAATAAGCACGAAAAATGAATAAATGAAATATCAAGTCAACCTAAAAACAAGAGTACAAAAGTTATACAGAAAAAATGCTACGATAATCGGAGACATCGTCATTTTTAAGCGCACAGAACTGTTTTCTAATTGTATAAATATTGATATTAAATATATACACATATATATACATATATATTCATACTAACAGTGAAAACATATAAATGAATACAGAATGAACTATAACAATGGATTTCACATAATGTTCACTTATAAATATAGAGGAAACGGAGAAAAGCAAAAAAGAAAACAGTACACGCTATGAATATTTAGTATAATTATTGGTTCAGGAAATGAGCTTTGAGTGTTTTTTTCAATGCAGTAAGAGATGGCGATGTTTTGATGGGGTGAGGAAGAGAATTCCATGCTTTGATAGCACAGGACGATGCTGTCATTTTACCATAATTAGTATAAACTTTAGGCAGCAAGAAGTTATTTTTTTGAGCAAAACGAGTAGGGTTATTATTCTTCAAGGAATCTAAGGAAATGAACTCGTGGGTGAGATCTTTATTAATTAACCTGAAAAGCAAGGTAATTAAGTTAAATGCAAATAAATCATTAGTGGTGAGCACTTTATTCTCCATGCGTACGATACTAATGTTATCACGACTAAAGTTAGAAATAATGCGCAGAGCTTGATTTTGTATGTGTTGAATGGATCAGAAATGACACTGATATGTGTTGCCATAGGCAGCGATACCGTAATTGATATGACTATGAAATTGATATGACAAGCATATTTTGATATGACAAGCATATTTTTATTTCCAGTGATAGAGTAAAAGCTCAATAATTTGGTCCTCGGTAATTCAGAAATTTGGGTAATCTGGACTTCTCTGTGGTCCTGGCAAGCATATGCATTGTTTAATGGCATCAGTCTCGTTAATTTGGTAAAATTTAGCATACTGGTTAATTTAAACGATAGTTGGAGCACGCCAAGTGTGAAGTGTCGCATATGTGCAACACAAAAGCATTAAAACGGCATTCGCATGCAACCTAAACAAAGCAGTGCAGTTTCCATTGCTATTGTCATCAGTGCAAATTGTACGGTGATGACAGTAAAGCCAGAACGCTTCATGCCTACTTGCATTTACCAAAGCCTTGGTAGTGGGCCTTCAGAAAAGCGCTGTTTCCATCCACTATTATGTCGTTTGTGACCAAGGCTTCAGCAGCCGTGGCAAACTACTTTTGTTTTTACTCAGCACACATGAACATGCAGCACACGTGTGGGTGCTATCTATGATCACACTGATAGCGACTGTGGTTTCGTCTGCAGTTGCTACAACAAACAGTAGTTTAGTTTTCATCGCATGCCTTCAGAACTGCATCACCATCCGTGATTGTGCATCAGCAAGCTAGGTTTCTTCTGCGACGACAGCGGCAAACACTAATTTTTTTCTTGATTCAGCATGTGTAGGCCACGCACTCTTTCAGAACTGCGATCACATGATCTAGAATCGCGTCACGAGCCACTACAATTTTGTAGCAGCTGGTGACGATTACGCACTGATGTGACTGCACACACATAGTCAAAATGACTCTGTGCGCGTAAACAACACACGTGCTCTCAGAACTGCATAGATGCTATGATCGTGTTAGTAATGATTACGGCTTTGTTTGCAGCAGCCACCGCACAGCACTCAGTAGCGTGGTTTCAACTCTGTATGCATAAGCCACGCATATGCCTTCAGACTCTCAACAGTTATAGTATAGTTGTGTGATTGCCACTGAAGTAACAAAGTCCTCCTGCACAAAGTCCTCTACATATTGTTCCTTTCTCTTTATTGTTTTTTTGTTCTAAAATAAAAGGCTGACCATGGAATACGGTGGAGCTGATATAACGCACTTGTTCCACTACCTGCTGCGAAAGTCAGGCTTTCCATACAAGGAGTGCGACCCTACAAAAGTGACGGATGCCATGCTCCTGCAGGAACTCAAGGAGAACATGTGCCATGTCAATCTGGTGAGTGTGGATGCAGTCATGTACGTAGGTCGGCAAACTCACTCATGAGTCGACTCACTCAGACTCAGATAGAGTCGTGAGTCTGAGTTTGACTGAGTCCGGGTGAGTAATATTTTGGTGAGATTGAGTCCGAGTGAGTTTGGGTGAGACAAATTTTCGTGAGTCTGAGTTCGAGTGAGTCCTGTTGAGGAAAACTTTGGTGAGTCTGAGTCCGAGTGAGCCCTAAGCACAAAATATATTTCTTGAGTCTGAGTGAGCTCCAAACTTTTTTGCCGACCTATGGTGATAACTATTGAACTTCAGCATTACTATAAGCCATATGACGGCTCACGTTGATACTCACTTCTACTCGCAGATACTTCAACGCGCTAGCGTTCATATGCCAGCTCAATATTTATTGATCAGAGGCGTGCCCTGACCCCCCCCCCCCCACCGCAATAATTTTTCATAGGAAGGTTTTGATAAATTATCTCGTGGGAGTCATATCTTTCAATAAAAATGTCTTTACTGAATTCCAATCACTGATAGCTCGTATGTGAAGGTACGAGATTAAAATGCGTGTCATAGAGCACCTATTATGCGAGATATTGGCGTTTAAGTGCGATGATATCATCGAAAAAGCTAATTATACGCTAACGGACTCATGAGTCGACTCACTCAGATCGAGTCGTAAGTCTGAGTGAGTCCGAGTGAGTAATATTTAGGTGAGTCTGAGTCCGAGTGAGTCCGGTTGAGAAAAATGTTGGTGAGTCTGAGTCCGAGTGAGCCCTAAGGGCAAAATATATTCCATGAGTGAGTCTGAGTGAGCTCCAGATTTTTTGCCGACCTATGGTCGTGTGACATCTCGTGGTCATCACTTCATCATTACCAGCCGGTTGGAAGTCCATGTCTGAACACGGGACTCTTTTGGGCGTCCCAATTGCATTCTTCCTGAGTAATCCAAGTCCATGCAATGCCCTCAAGTTTTCTGAGCTTCATCTATTTATCACTTGTCGACTGAACAAAATATCTTCTACGTAGTGCACCTTGACTGGGTTTTTCCCTTCCCTCAACGTGCTCAACATGCTCAAAATATTTAAAAATCCATTTGAAGCGGACAATGAAAGTGGACAGGACAGCGCTTACTGTCCACTTCGCTTGTGCGCGTATTTGGTGCGTTGATCTAGGAACTAGCCCAACTCACCATTTTGTTCTTTCAACACGCATTCTTTTACGGCTTAACCAAATGCAGGCAGTAGTATCCAAGCAACGGCAAGGAGTGTGTGGGACAGAGCGGTGCAACGCCTGCGACTCACATAAAAAAAAAATCGAGCTGCGGGCAGAATGGCAGGGTCGGCATGGATCTCGGCTAGCACTGGTTGAAGCATGCCCTCACACTCGCGTGTCAGTGTTAGTCTTCATCAGCTGTGTGGTGGGCGTAAGCCGCTGCGTGGGACACAAGCAGTGGTGGCAGGGAGCATCTACTCAATGAGCAGAGCACGGGGCCCCGATTTAAGACTCAAAAGTGCGCTCCACGGACTGCAACTCTGCTGAACGCTGTGGCTCATGAACCATGATGCTCTTAAAGGTGGCTGGAGTGTCCCTGCTCTGTGCCTTGACCGTGTGAATGGGGCTTGCTTGAGAGGGCCGTGCATGAACTTTAGCAGATCCCATGTCGTGGGGGGGGGGGGGTGAGTAGACACTGGCGGAGGGTCTGGGGTGACTGCTTTTGGAATGCAACAAGTGCACATTGTGGGTAAATGAACTGCATTTGCCCTGTCTGAGTCTCCTTTCATCAGCAACAAAGTTTTTGCAAGACACTGTTCACTGGTAGTACTGGTGTCTTAGAGACTACCAGGTGAAAATATAGAATGTTTTTATGGCTAAGATCCAGGGAACAAATGTGTTCATGCTTGTTTCATATGAAAAGTTCTGTTGTGCAACATTAAAACATGCATTCTTTTCCTGTAGGACATATGTGGAGCACAGGAGCGGTCTTTTCAAGTGAAGCAACCTGGCAAGCCTCTCTTTGAGTACAAAATCAAGGTTTGTGCATTCAGTCATCAGCATTACAAAAATGAAAAGCACCACATACCATACTGCACATTTTTATATAGAAAAAAAAGAAATCCATATTTTGTGCTTGTGCAGGAATCGATTTAAGTGAAGCTTTGACGTATCTGCAAATGTTCTGTCTTGCAATAGTCAACCATTTAAAATTTGCATTCTGCAGCCTCTTTTACAATTTAACCAAAGCGTTCTGTTTCTGCTGAACCGTTTATTTGGGCATTGTGGTGGTGGTCATAGGTGTGTGCACGGGGGGGGGGGGGGGGGGCAGTGGGGGAAGCCACCCTCCCCTCCTAGCCAGCTAACTTGAAATCAGAATTTGATAAATGTACAGTTAAATCTTGATATAATAAACTTCAATATAAAGAAATTCTCGATATAACAAAGCACATCAGCTTTTATAACTTAATTCCATAGAACACCACTTTAGCGTAACGAATTGCGTTTATCTGCGATTTCAGTAGAACGAAGTTTCGCTGCTACTGCAAAGGAATCCACGGCAACATATTGAAATTTCCGATGTTCGAGTGGTCATATGGTTGACATGCACACGGATTTTGTGAAAGTACAGTAGACTCTCAGTAAACGGAAATCTCTTAAACAGAACTGCAGCGTAAATGGAACAACTGCCCCTGATATGATTGGTTTCAAACATGTATTCTGCACCCCTGTTCACCTCTCAGTAAACGGAACTCCTGTTAAACGAAACATATTTTCCTGGTCCCTACAGGTTCCGTTTAACGAGAGTCTACTGTATTCTTCAAAGCACGTGACTGAGAGCATCCGCTGAACTGGTTCTGCATGTTTTCCTGCAGTGGCTGCAGGGGAAGAGTGCATCACAATGCTCTCCTCGCCTTCGGAGTGGCAGAGAGGGAGATCATGTGGCTGATGTGTAGCACGCAGGAATCCTAGCGCATGGCATCATGCACTACTCAACTATACCGATGCAGCATAGTTCCGTATTCTGTAGAGCTGTGCGAATAGCAAAATTTTGGGTGCGAAGCGAATTCGAATATTGAAGTGTGAGTGCGAATCGAATCGAATGTTTTTCGAATATTTCTTGAATACTTCTAGAATATTTTTCGAATACTTCGAAGCGAAATTGGAGAAAAAAAAAATTGGAGAGTATTCCTAAGCATATTATTATGAAATAGCAACATGAAAGTGTTTCTTTTCACTAGGTTGATGAAACGCTGGTGGGGTAGTGTTTCATAGTTGTCTTATCAAGAATGAGGCAATGTAGATGCCGAATTGTATTTATGTATATGATTTGGTGCAACCAAAGTGTTGCCGACAACACTTTATATGTAATAGGCAAAGATGCCATTTGCTCAGCCTCTCCTCCTCTTTCAACTTATGTGGAAGCCCAATTGATGTGGCAGACAAGGGTGTGCTCCCTTCATGTCCAGAGTTCCAAATCTGCCTCGTAGACGTCAATATATAAGAACATCTGAAATTTTGGATGCTAAAAAGCTTCGGCTTCCGATTTTTCGGACTTCCTGCCCAAATTTCAGGTCCAAAACAGCATTAGAGCCCCCACCTCTGCCACATCTTTCATTTCCATGTTGGAACCATCGTTTTCTTGAGTTAATACATTTGCGACTGTAGCGGAGCTTGAAAGGCAGCTTTGCCGCAATACGATGAGGTGAAGCATATTGGAAATCTTGGGATCACTCCCAATCGGACGTTGACTGTGTCTTCACTAAATTCGACGGTAACGAAGCTTGAAAAGCAACTTTGCCGCGATACGGGGGTGTATTGAGGTGAAGCATAATAAAAATTTGAAGGGGTCACTTTCAATCGGACGTTGACTATATTTGTCTTTGGGAAGTTCGAATTGTTCGAATAGTAAAATTCTAGTGCGAATCGAATCGAATAGCGAACACTATTCGAAAAATATTAGGAATTTCGAATATTCGTACGCCCCTAGTATTCTGTGTTGCACATATGATGCATAAATGCCTGATGTGGTGTTTTTGTTATCACCTCATGTCAAGTAACAACATGAGTAGCCATGGAGACGGTAGCAGTAAACGCAACGAGCTCTGGGTTATGTTGCAAACTAGCGCAATCCCTCAGCAAACGTACGTTGCCGACAAGGCTGGTATCCTGCTAGCAGTCTCTCTCGGCGAGAAAAAAAGATGTAGCCACTTGTTTGGGGATATCGCACTCTTCATTATCCCCATCTCGAGAGAAGCTTGAGTGTGACAATTCAGTAGTATAACAATTCTATTCTGGCCTTGTAAAGAATAGAATAAGTTCCTAGCTAAAGCGATTAGGACTTAGCTACAGGTGCATTTACCATAAAGAAGGCTTCTTTTTTTTTTCAATAAGGGCACTGCTTTAACAAGTTTTAAGCAGCCGAGGAATACTTTGAAGAGGTTCTCGCAGTTACTAGCCACACCGCGGTTGGCGCAATGAAATTATGTAGATGCTCTGTCATAAAGGCGACTTGGAAAACTTCTGTGGAGCCAATTTATAGCGGCAACCGAAATTTGTGATACCGTGAAGTAAAACAAAATGTGGTCACAAGAAACAAAGGTGTCGGAATTCACGTTGTCTCCTCGTTTTTATGCGATTTAAGACTGCAGCTATGTATTTGTGCCATGTGACAGTTTTTCATGTTGCACCTTTATCGGACCGAGTGGGGTGCGATTGGCTCGGTCTAGTGAACATGATAGCATCAGCATCACACCACTCTGGGCAACGCCCCATGTTTTCATGACAAGTCACAGCAGCAGAATATAGATGCATTACAATGGGGCATTAAACCTGCATTGTCCTTTTTTTTTGCTTTATGCGTGATGTACAGTTGCCAGCGTGCCATCAAATCGTGGTCGCCGGAACTCGGGTTCAGCAAAATTTATTTTTTACGTCATTTAAGTTAGCTTTTTTCATGCTGTCATATTATTCGAACATTCTTGCGGCAGTTTCCATGTCAAAAAGAAACCATCAATGACTACCTGTACTGTGCATAAAAGGTTGAATTTCAACAGTGTTTCGATATAACAAAGTAAATTGCCAGTTTTACAGACTTCATTATATTGACGTTTAACTGCATATACAGGTACATGTCGGTCACCGACCACCTGATCTTTCTTTGCACGGTGCAGGTTGGTGACGAATGTCTGGTAGCCCCACTAGCCCTGTTTCGGCCAGACATGCTGGGTGTCACAGGTCCTAAACAATCCAGGGGACACCCGAGAAATCCAGGTGATCCCCACGACCCTCTAGATGAGCACTTCCTTCTACAGACACAGGTGAGGCATGTATCAGCAGCATTAATTTTTATGCCGACTACAGACAATAGAGTCATGGCACATTGTCTTATCAGAAGTGCTCCCCCAGGAAAGACATGCTAATATGCCTAGTGCATCCAAATATGTTACTTGAAAAAATAGGTTTTCAATTAGAAGGTACTAATTACAAAAGTGCATTTATTTCGTTATGCATCATTGAAAATAGAGCTGCTAGCGTTCTCACTTGATTTTATCCAATCTGCAATGCTTGTTCGCCACTGTTGTGCAAATCAGTGTATCACCAGAGGTAACGACATCTTTGTATTCCTTTGTGAGACCACAGTGATATCAGGGCACTAGCTGTCTGGAATTCATTGCCACTCCCACAGGGGCATGTGGCGGCGCCTCCATATTGATGGCGTCCTGAGTGACCACTCAGTAAGTATCCCTCTCCTAAATCTGGCCCCACTGGCAAGGCTGGCTTTGGTTAGACTGGGAAGAGTGTGGATTTTGTTTTGCCTTCATATTGAATTGCGTCTCTTGAGTATTTCTTAAAGAATTTTTCAGCAAAAGAAAAAAAAAACACACATTAGATGCTGCACTGATTCATTGTGAGCTGTTTTTTTTTTTCTCATTGAAATCTTGCTTGAACATTGAAAATAGGCAATTTTAACAGGCCATGACATATATAGCTTACTTAGAGGCACTGGATGAGTCAGGTGCTTTACCTTTGGTTACAACAATCTTGACAGAGGAAAGCTGCGATGCCGACATGACTAGTCACCTCAACGTCAATCGCCAGTTAGAACAACCTAAGCGGGCAAGGCTCCTCAGTCTACTGTCATCCTTTAGTGACTGTCTCGCTGCTACATCGAAGGTCCGGCAGACACCTCTTACAAAGCACAGAATCATCACTGAGCCCAACGTCGGACCTGTGCGCCAACACGCTTACCGCGTGTTGCAGAAAGAACAGGATGTCATTCATCATCAAGTCAAACAAATGCTCGATGACGACGTAATTCAACCATCGACAAGTCCTTGGGCGTCACCTGTTGTGTTGGTTAAGAAGAAAGATGGTTCACTATGAGTCTGTGTAGACTACAGCCAACCGATCAAGATCACAAAAAAAGACGTATACAGTCGAACCCGACTATATCGAACCCGTTTACATCGAATTATCCTGTATATCGAACAACTTCTGAACACGGTATAGTTACAGTGAGAATATAGAGTGAAAATTACGGTTATATCGAATGTCAAGCGGTACAAAAGTGCCCCCAGAAGTTGGCTTTCCCTCGTAGCGGCGGGGAAACTGGCGCTTTTCCCCACCGCTCACTCCAAAAGTGGTTAAACCTGTCGGCGCATGACCCGCTTTCCCTACTGTGACCGCGCCGCGTCAATCGAGCTACCGTCACCCCCCTGCAAAAAATGATCCTGATCCGCCCGCAGCGCTTGCTGAGACAGCCAATCAAGGCCTCTTGTACTCTCGTCGTGCGAGTGTGTGGGTCGTGCGAGTTATCTCCCTGCATTTCTCATTCGTTGTGCTTCGCACCATGCGCCTGTGCCGTGATGGCTAGCGTGAAGCAGGAGAATTTGCCTTTCGCCGTGAAGCTCGAAATTATAAATCGAGTCGAACGTGGTGAGCAGAAGTCGTACGTCACGGCAGCGTGCAAGGTTCCGAGGAGCACTCTCAGCACGATCTTGAAGAATAAGGCAGAGATTATGGATAAAGCAGACAAAAGACCCGGTGCCCGTGGCGCCCGACGCGTATGTACGGCCGTATATGAAGACGTCGAGGCAGCTGTGTACAAGTGGCAAACAAAAGGCAAAGAACATGGCTTTTCTCCTTGGCAGGGAGGATTTTCAAGGTGGCTCCGGATGGCTACAGCGGTTCATAGAAAGGCATGAGAAACGACGATCTTTTGCCCACATCCTCAGAGGTGATTGGTGCTCTCGCACTAGTCCGGCGCTTCTGCGCAAATGTGGAAGGTTGCGGCCTCGCCTGCTCCGACTCTTTAGACCATGTTGAGAAATGCGTGCTGTTGCAGGCAGTGAAATTGCTCAAACAGAAAAAAATGGAAGACTATTTCAAGCGCAACTAAGCTAACTTCATCAATAAAGTGCTTTTGTGAATGGTGTGTGAATTTAGGACGTCCAATTCTTTAGCAGGCTTATATCGAATTATGCCCTATATCGAAGTGACTGGCCCTTTTTTAACACGAAAGTGTTTTATGCCGGGGTCCACCAAGTACATCCGTCACGGATATGACGTTGATAAAATGGACGCCAACGGGTGAGAAAGAAGAAAACCAAGAAAAAGATACCCCGCTGGGAATCGAACCCACGACGTTGCGGCCGCGACGGCAAGCGCCCGACGCTCTACCGACTAAGCCAACTCGGGAGATGCTAGGCACAGCGCGAACGCGCCTTATATCTTTCACACCTTCTCTTTCGCGGCGGGCGGAGCGGGGCGGTGCCGCCGTCTGTGAGAGGTGAAAAGAAGTAATGCTTCACGATCGACACTTACTAGCGCTTACTCCGAGATTGCACGTGATATCGGAGGTCATGGTTAAAGCGTCTCGATACCAGAGAGGTTAGACTGGCCGCGCTGGCGTCGCCGAGGCACCCTTGACGGAGTTACGTTTCTTTGCCTTTGGATTCGTGTTAGCGTGCGTCGGCTCATCGGAAGTAGTGCAGCTTCCCACGTGCACGAACGGCATTTCTCTGCCGCCGACTGCTTCAATTGCGAGAGCACCGACTAACAAAACTGCTGCAATATGCGTTGCAGAAAGGACGCGATTTCGACGGGTGAATGTCGTGCCTTGGTGGAGCGAGAGCAGCGCCTGCGAGACAGAGGCCAGCGGGACGCACGCGTTTGCGGCTCAGGCTACGAACCTCTACCTCCTGCGTTGCTGAAGTGCAGTGTGTGTTATGTATGCATGAGCACAGGCGTCGGCTACCCATTACTAGAAAGCGCACACCGTGCCGTTTCTCTCCTTAATTGACGACGCTTTGAAGAAGTGCATACCGGGTACCAATGTTGATTATGAACTTGTTGATATCATCCTTACGCGCGATTCACGATTCGCTGTGTCAAAATACATGTTCACACCGTCACCTACCTCAACGGTTTAATCATGATCATGGGAGTTAGTCGTCACGATAGAGACATGCTGTCAACATGGGTGCATCCACGTCAAACGGTGCTATAGCTGCCAAACACGAATAGACATTGTACAAGCTCTCATATATCATAAGCACTACTTCTGTGAAGACACGTTTCACTTTCGTGTTATACCGATTCCTATGACGGAGGGATCAGCCATGTTTTTTTTGCAAGTTCGATATATCCAGGTTTGATTGTATCCTCTTCCTCGAATCGATGACTCCTTGAATCGCCTGCGTCACGCCCATTACTTCTCTTCGATGGATCTCCTTAGCGGGTATTGGCAGATTGAAGTAGACGAACGAGACTGAGAAAAAACAGCATTTATAACACCTGACGGTCTCTACGAATTTAAAGTACTGTAAAACCTCGTTAATTCAAAGTCACTGGGACTGTGAAAAACTTTCGAATTAAGCGAGTTTTCGAATTAACGAAACATACAAAAAGCGGGATGCAAGGAACTTTGAATTACTGAAAGTAATCAGAGGTGGTCGTTTGGCCTTCTAGTTTGCGGCTCCAAGGGTTGTTTTCTAGCAATACCCGGTCCCATTTTCGCCGCAAACCCGGGAAAACGGCAGGCCTCGCTGCTGTCAGCGAAAAAAAAAAAAAATTCGGCAGATCCCACGTACCGTGGGAGTCGATGTTATGCAAAGGATGCGGTGGGTAGGTGACTGTGGCGTAACTTTTTTTACTGAGCGGCATGTTGCAAAATGACGCTAAAGATTTGTATAAATTTTATACGGACACATATGTATGTTGAAAAGCCGCATACGTGTTATATATTCAGTTGTTTACGGCTGGGTAACGCTGCCAATGGCAGCGTTACCCAGCCAGACAGACAGACAGACGGACGGACGGACGGACGGACGCTCAAAGTGCCAGAGGTTCGCTAAGCAATGCTCATTTAATAAGTCGCGTGGTCAGCTGAAATGCGTGCCTGCGGAAAAGAAGGCGTGCTTCACTGCAGCACAGTGGTGACACGCGGGCAGCATGTCACCTGCTCCTCGCAGCCTCAGCGCGTCGTGATGCGACCATTCGACCATTCTTTCTGGTAAAATATAAAATGTGATAATGGCCAGTGTGACGGAATCCGCAATGTGTTCTGGCTGGAAAACATGATCACTAAGTTTTCAAACTGAGTTTTCGAAGTAGGCGTTACAGGCAAGAACTCCACCAGCAGTGCAAGTGCGCAAATTGCCGGAGCAACCGCCAATCGGAGGTTCGCATACATCATGAATACCGTCCTTTATTATCTTTTCTTTTCCCAAAAAGAATGGGTAAATCATGACGCGCCAACGTTGCGAGAAGCATGCGACATGCTGCCCGCGTGTCACCTGCTGTGCTGCAGTGAAGCCCGTCTTCTTTTCCGCAGGCGCACGTTTTAGCTGACCACTGAGACCGTGTTTTCTTTTTTTTTCTTTATTTTTTTGCACTAGCAGCAGCGAGGCTGGGTTGCTTCAACTGTCACTCATTAATATCGCTACATTGCATTGCCCTGTGGCTCCTAAGGGCCGTCGCTTCCGCAGATTTGCGGCGAAACCGGGATCGGGAATCGGCACATGGCACCCAAAGTTTTCGAATTAACCGGGCTGGCGATGACTGCTGCTTCAAATTATCCACTCAGATTTACATAGCGAAATACGGGACCGCAGAAACCCTTCGAAATGAATGGGACTTCGAAATAACCGAGTTCGAATTAACGAGGTTTTACTGTACTGTCTTTTGGACTGTGCTCCACTCCAGCCACATTCCAATGAATGATGGACACAGTTTTGTGTAACCTCAAGTGGCACTCGTGTTTAGTGTATTTAGACGACGTAGTCGTTCTTTCCACGACGTTTGAACAGCACATTGAGCGGCTTGAGGTGGTTCTTCTGGCCATTCACACTGCCGGCCTGTCTCTGAAGCCAGAAAAGTGTCACTTTGGATACGAGGAGCTTAAGTTCCTTGGCCATATTGTCAGCAGTAGCGGTGTTCGACCCAACCCTGAAAAGGGCTTAGCAGTTGTTTTGTTCCCGATACCAAAGACAAAGCATTATATACGCCTGCTTTCTGGGCCTTTGTGCATATTACCGCCGTTTTGTGCCAAATTTTTTTGAAAATCGCCGAACCTCTGCAATAACTCGTCAAAGACAATGTCGCCTTCTTCTGGGGTTCCGAACAATTAGACGCTTTCCACGACCTTCAACAACGCCTACAAATGCCACCGATCCTTGGTCACTTTGACACAGAAGTACGCACTGATGCTAGCAAACTTGGTCTCGGAGCCATTCTCGTGCAACATCAAGATGGCGTGGAACGCGTTATTGCCTACGCTAGCCGCACGTTGTCATCTGCGGAGAAAAGCTACTCAACGACTGAAAAAGAATGTCTGGCAGTCGTATGGGCTATTACGAAATTCAGGCCATACCTGTACAGACGCCCCTTCCGAATCGTCAGTGACCACCACTCTCTCTGCTGGCTGGCGAATCTGATGGATCCTTTGCGCCGTCTCGCAAGATGGAGCCTTCGGTTGCAGGAATTCAATATAACAACAGTTTGCAAGTCTGGTTAGAAACACACCGGCGCCAACCGTCTTTCCCGCGCACCCATTAAGACCGCTACAGAAGACAATGACGAAGACTTCAGTTGCCTTCCTATTTTAACATCCTTAAACGTGGCTTAGCAGCAACGCGACGATTTAGAACTGCAACCACTGATCGAATACCTTGAGAGACGTCGCACACAGCCCCCATATCAGTTTGCACGTGACTTGTCATCTTTCTGTCACGCAACGACTGTCCTCTACGTAGAGGACGTCGCAACTTTCATCTACGAAAACTGTTCACCTCCTAGTCGTTCCTGCTGCTCTCCACGACGACACTTTGCGTGCATGCCACGACGAACTATCATCCGGGCATCTTGGCTTCGCGCATACTCTTGCGAGGATCAAGCAGAAATACTACTGGCTGAAACTTACAAAAGCTGTCAGGCGGTACGTCAATACTTGCACAACTTGCCAACGCCTCAAAACTTCACCGATGAAACCAGCTGGTCTGCGTCAGCCTGTACGACCCCCTGACGCACCTTTTGCACAGGCTGGGATGTATTTACTAGGTCCGTTTCCAAAATCTTCAGCTGATAACCGCTGGATTGTTGTCGCCACTGACTACTTGACTAGATACTGCGAAACCCAAGCCGTTCAGCGAGCAACTGCTTGCGATGTGCCAAATTTTTTTGTCAAGAACATTGTTCTATGCCACGGTGCCCCCGCTGTCGTCATCACCGATCGCGGTACTGCATTTACAGTACAGTTGCTCCGAGATATCCAGCAGCTGAGTGGTATGACACACCGAACAGCAACTGCGTACCACCCGCAGACCGACAGGTTAACTGAACGCCTTAACAAAACTATTGCAGATATGCCTTCGATGTATGTCTCCAAGGATCACAAGAATTGGGACGAAAGCCTCCTATATGTCACATTTGCCTACAACACTGCTCTTCAGAAAACCACCGGCTTTGCTCCTTTTAGTCTGGTTTAAGGCCGCAACATCACCACGATGCTTGACATCATGCTACAACCAACTCCGCCGGATGCGACTACCCCGGATACAGACGTATTTGTTCAGTGTGCTGAAGAAGCCCGGAAGCTAGCGCGCTTACACATTTTGCCGCGGGAAAATCAAGATGCTCGCCGGTACAACATCCATCACAGCAGTGGTTCTCAAATGGGGGTCCGCAGACCCCCTAGGGTCCACGAAGGCATTTCTATGATCTGCGATACCCTCACCCGCTTTTTTTTTTACATTTTTTTTAGTTTAGTCCAGCCGTGACTCATTCGGAGTTCTGGGACCTGCTCCCGGAACTGCCGCAGCGATCCGCAATCCGCACAAGGTCGTCTCGATCACCTCCTTTCCCTCTTCCCCACACCTTGCCCGAACCACGTGTCTCGGTGCCCCGCAGCCACATTATCATATTGCCATTTTCGCCTGGCATCAGTGGCTGTGCCGTGCAGTCTCACCCGGTTGGCCTAGGTCACGAAGCTACGTGTTCGTCTGAGTCGCGTAGCCATGTCCAAGTTACGTGGCTACAAAGAAAGTTATGTGAAGTTTGGCTTTGTCAATATCGGCGGCAAACCGCAATGCGTTTTGTGCGGTGAAGTACTCGCTCTAATCTCCATGGTGCCGACGAAGTTGAAACGCCATCTCCGGACAAAGTATCCAAGCTACCAAGACAAGGACATAGAGTTCTTCGAAACCAAGAAACAACAGTTGGAATCCCAAAAGCTGGATAATCCAAACAAGGTGAGGTCGAAATTATCATAACACAGTTTTACGTTAGTTGCGCATACGATGTTCGCTGCGGCAGCGAGCCTAGATCAGTCGCCGAATGCTTGTTCGACGTGCTTTACGTTAGTTGTGCATACGAGGTTCGCGGCAGCCGCGACCCTCGATATGCGTTATGTTCGCTGTGCGTACGCTGATCGGCGAGGCTCCAGCCTCACGGTTAGCTGGCAGATTTTGTTGGTTCGCTTTAGTGCATGTGCCATCGACTTTCCACATGAATACAACGCGTCGCAGGGGTGGGGAATGCGACCGGTTAAGGCACCAGTTTTAGACTGTCGATGCAGTGTTTGTAGGTTCGGTTCAGCGTACAAAGTTAGACTTTCGTTTCAGCTGGCAAGCTCTGCAGATGCTATCAAGGCAAGCTACATGCTCAGCTACCACGGGGCCAAACAGATGAAGCCTCACACCATCTGTGAGACTCTGCTTATGCCCTGCATGAAGGACGTCGTCGGTGCTGTCATAGAGAAAGAGCATGTGAAAAAACTGGACTAATACTGTGCTCGAATGACACCGTGGCACGGAGAATCAGAGAAACGGCGTCTGATGTGCAGGACCAAGTAATTGATAAATTGAAGTCTGCTGGGAAGTTTTCTCTCGCCGTCGATGAAAGCTGCGACGTATCCGGGAGCCCACAGCCTATAGTGTTTGTGTGCTTTGTGAATAACTCTGTTATTGCCGAAGAACTCCTTTGCTGTCTGGAACTCGAGACCACAACGAGAGGTCAAGATATTTTCGATGCCATTAACAATTTTTTTGTTTCGCGCGGTTTTCGTTGGGACATATGTGTAGCTGTGTGCACGACGGCGCTCGAGCCATGGTTGGAAACTCTGTAGGTTTTTTAGGACTCGTTAAGAAAGTGAACAGTGCAGTAGCGTTCACACACTGTATGCTTCATAGGGAAGCTTTGGCATCAAAGGAGTTGAGTCCAGAGCTTGTGAGTGTTATGCGAACATGTTGTCAAAGTCGTGAGCAGTGTAAAGGCAAGGCCTAAGGCCAGTCGCCTCTTCAAGGTACTGTGCGAGGAGATGGGTGCCGAGCACCAACACCTGCTCCTGCACACCGAGGTGCGTTTGTTGTCGCGCGGAAAAGTGCTCGCGAAGGGTGTTGGAGCTTAGAGAGAGCTGAGTTTTTTTGGCAGAAGATAGGGCACTCAGAGATCCTTTTCAGGACTCTTCTTTTGCGGCAAAGCTTGTTTATCTGCGTGGCCTGTTTGAGCACCTGAACCATCTTAACAGCAGCATGCAGGGGATGGGCACTAATGTTGTCTCTTCTGGGGACAAGGTGAGAGGCTTTTGTAGAAAGCTTCAAAGTTGGTTGAGCCGGGTAAACAGAGGCGACTATTCTTCTTTTAAGCTGCTCAGTGGTCTTGCAGGCTCTGGGGTAGTATCTGGCAGTGACAGAGCCACAATCGCGGCCCATCTGAGCACATTAAGGTGCCACATTAAGGACTACTTCCCAGAATCTGCCCCAGACAATGGCTTGTGGCCCCTTTTGAGGCTGACGTAGCTTGCTTTACATATGAATGTGTCGAAGCTGAAAATGAGCTGATGGAGCTCCAGGAAAACACAGTGGTGAAGGTAAAGTTTGCCACTGTGAGCCTTGAGGCATTTTGATTGGGGACTGCAGAAATGTTCCCCCTTCTCCATGAGACGGCTGTAAAGCTTCTGTTACAGTTTTCTACGACATATGCATGTGAGCATGCTTTTTCCAGACTTGCATACTTGAAAAGTAAATACCGAAACAGGTTGAATGTGGCTGCAGATATACAACTCTGTTTCAGCGCGACTGTGCCACGTATTGATGAACTGTCCAAAATGAAGTGATGTGGCACGTTTGTTTGATGTTTTTGGTAGCAATAAAAGGCACCTGTTTCACGCTCTAGTTGTGTTAATTTACCTACGTAACCCCCTCCCTCCCCTCCGCTGCAAGGGGCCCCCCATCACTTCCACCAGTCCACAAGGGGTCCCCGACACATCCATGGCCTAGAACCACTGCATCACAGAATTGTAACATACGAGCCTAGAGACCTAGTGTGGGTTTGGACCCCTGTACGTCAACGAGGGCGCTCGGAAAAATTGTTGTGCCAGTACTTTGGACCCTACAGAGTTCTTCATCGCCTCAGTGAAGTCAACTAAGAAGTTGCCCCGGCAGACACATTGCACTACTCCCGTAGACTACGGTTCTCGGATGTTGTTCATGTCTCCAGGATGAAGCCGCACCATTTGCGTTGACTGCTAGTCAGCGAACCTTGTGGTGCGGAGCCTGCCTTCAGCACCATTGTGCATTTCTTTCAGCATTTTTTTTTTATCTCGCCCTTGTGCTGTACAACAGACACAGACTTTTTCTTTGGCTGAGCTTTCACTGTTATTCAGAGCGTCGGCATCAATACGATGTCTTTTTTTTTTTTTTGTGGGGGCTCTACACGGACTAGTGGTGGCGGAAGAAGAGAACGAAGAAGTTAGTGGCTGTTGTGGCCGAAAGTAAACAGCCATTTGCTTCGAGTTTCCTATTTGTCGTTTCCTCTCGCGACAATATGATGCTTTTGCTGTTCCCTAAGTGCTGTGAACTTTTATGCTTTTGCTGTTTGAAGCATTAAAAGGACACTAAAGGCGAATAGCAATTTATGTCAGAGTGAAAGCTCAATGTATGACAACGTCTAAAACGGCAGTATTATCAATAGCAGTGCCCCACTTACCGAGAAATTAAGCTAAATGTATCACACGATGAGCGCCACGAGCGGGACATTTTGGAAGTGATCCCGATGACGTGGGAGAGTCTGAATACAATTAATCACTAGCTGCAAACTAGCTGCAATAAAAAAAGAACCTTCTGTGCATCAAGAGACGTAATAAAGTGCTGTTTGTTTGTTTCTGTTTGATTCATGGAAAAAAGAACCTCCTCGGCGTTGCCATGGAGAACAGCATGCGGGGTTCAAAAGTTCCATTTTCGCCGAACTGTGCTTCGCCCGGCGCCCTGCTTCGCTCACACGGTCGCGTCTCAGTGGTAGTTTCGGTACCACGTACCGCCGCGTGTGTTTTGCACGCTCGTGAAAGTCGCTCTGACAGAAAGTTCGACAAAATACCGCATGCATGTGATGTTGCTGGATGCCCAAATGGTGCACGCTGCCAGTGCACGCCGCCGCGCAGTAAAGGCGGGCAACGTGACGTGCGAAATATGGGCAAAAGTGACGTGCAAAATACCGCTTTCAGGCGGGTGTTTTGCAGTGCGCTAACGCGATGCGGACCACTAAAACGTGATTTTATTTCAAAATAAGCACTTCCTTGGCATAAAAGTAGCACTACGAGATTTCTGGACCGCCTTTTCAACAATCAACATCGACTTAATATTTGCCGTTAGTGTCCCTTTGAAGGGACACTAAAGGCAAATATTAAGTCGATGTTGATTGTTGCTTCTAAACCACCCAGAGGTCGAAATTTAGTTATGGTGTTGCAGTTCTGCACGAGTCTACAAGAAACACGTAGCCGTGAAAATTTTTCGAAATGGTGTCATAATAGCAGAGTTACACGTGTTTGATGATAAAAAAGAGGCCCTCACTCGTTTTGCTCTTTCCTTCGCTAAGCTCCATTCATCGGCTCGTCTCTCCTCCTGGCTGAATGCTTCTTGTCACCATGTGAAGAGGAAGAGCGGCGAGCGCGCGTACCTGCGAGCAGACATACAGGTTCTTTTTGTGGATGACATGAGCAGACACGAAAGTTGGCTGTCACGGCAAATGCTGAGGGTTATCGAACAGCCCGGAGAGGACAAAGGATTGTTTATTGGAATTTGTGGTGCGCCCATGGCTCATAGCGCTGCTGCGTTTGGCATTGTTGATCATGAAGCATTCTGCACTCGATGTGTGCGTTTACTTGGAATGTCAAAACATTTTCAAAGGTGGTTTACGAGCCCTTTGATGCAGCCACTATGGGGTTCAGTCAGGTGTATAACATGACCGGCCAAGTTCGAATCATCCGGTGCAGGCTAATTTCATGATGGAAAAATTTTGGGGCCATATAAATGTATGTGAAGCTGGCTGGGACATTTAGTCTAAATCGAACAAACCAGATTCGAATTATTAGCCCTCAAGTTTGGCATAACCAGTTTCGAATAACTTCACTTTGATAAGTCGGCGTGCCTAACACTTCAGTCAAGGCGTCACCACAATCGATTGTATTGTTTTCTTATTTTGGCAGGCTTTTTGTGTCCTTCTTTCAGTTCGTCCATAGTATTTTGTTTGTTTCTTCGTGGTCATCATTGCAGAGGCGAGCTGCTCGTGATGTTGCAGAGGGTTCCCAAGCCTCAGATGCTACCTCTCAGCTGGACGACAGCCAGCTTGGTCAGGGAGCTCTAGACGAAGACGAAGTGGTACCACCTGAAGCGGTCACCCTCGCAGCTGCTCCCAGAGACAGCGAGAGAGAGCTGCCCTGTGACCAATTACTGGGCATAGACCAGGCCATTGTGCAGTGTGTCGATCGGTGTGGTGAGTTTGCATGTACCTTTACGTTATTTCACAGCGAAGCTGTCCACCCTGTGCCATCATCATCGTCATAGAAGTACAGTAAAAGCTTGTTAATTCAGATTTCACAGGACCAGAAAAAATGTGCGAATTAACCAAACGCGGAATTATCGAAATAATCAAGAAAGCAATAAGCAACTGTCTATTGACATCAATGCATTCTCATTTTCTTGATGAGTACGTAAATCCAGTACTTTGCATAACAACAGTGTAAAAGCCACAATTTTTGTCATTTGCGACTTCATTCACAATATGACATTACTTATGACCCCCCATATCTTAATGCCAAAACATGCTCTGAACCTAGCCCTTATTACATGCTGCCACCACCAGCACCACCACGTGCACGTTGTAATAATTTTTTTGCCGGAAAAATCGCTGGGAACTATTCGTTCGTCCATCACAGTGTAGCAAGCGAGCACCGCATCTGCTGCTGAATAAACCTGGCTTGCGAATGCACAATCATAGATGGTGACTACGCAGTTGTGAAGCCACGCAGCAAAAACGAAACTACTGCATGTCGAAGCTTTGACCCCAGTCGGTATCGACACGATCATGGAGCCCACAGAGTTCATGTGCGCCGAGCAAAAATCGAAAACGAAACACATTTGTCACAACTGCTAAAGCCTTGGTCACAAACAGTGTGATTGTTGTAAGATTGTGGATGGCAACCACGCCTTTCTGAAGGGCCGCGGCTATTTTGGTTGTTCGCGAACGCCGTTTTTCCTCTGTTCCGTCGCACGTTTGCGGTGCTTAGAGCGCTCCGAAGATCATTCCAATTAACCGGGCTGCAGCCAAATAAAACCAAATTAACGAGAGTTTGATGCTATTAAGCAATACATATGCTTGTCGAGACAAGAAAACACATCCAAATTATCCAATTTTCTGAATTAACAGGGGTCAAATTAACGAGCTTTTACTGTAGTAGTAGTAGTAGTGTAGTAGTAGTAGTAGTAGTAGTAGTAGTAGTAGTAGTAGTAGTAGTAGTAGCAGTAGTAGTAGTAGTAGTAGTAGTAGTAGTAGTAGTAGTAGTAGTAGTAGTAGTAGTAGTCACGCAGGTCATGTGAACAGAGGGGGGAGGAAATGAAGAAATGAAAAACCCACAGTTTCGTCGCAAGGGCAAAGCAATGAATGCGATAGCAAGAAACGTTACTCTCAGTTTGAACAGCGCTCCTGTTGCAAAGGCGGCCGAAGCAGCGAAGGAAACTAGCGTGCTTCAAGTGTCGAGCTGTGACACTTGATAGTTCGCGCTCATCTTCTGTTTGTTCGTTTAGCGGCGTCTTTTGAGCTCGAGTGACTTTCGTACGCTCCGTAACATCAGCACGGACATCACGGTGAAAGCTCGAAACATGTTATGTTTCATGTTATGTAACTATGTCCGAAATAAAAAATTGAATTGAATTGAATTGAACATCCCTCCTCCCCTTGCCACGAGATAACCGCGCGAGCAGACAGCGGAAGGGCAAGGTTCTCCCTGCACAAATATTAGAAGCGAGCGAGCTGGCCGACGACTTTTAAATGTGCCCGTTGGCGCTCCTCGTGCCATCTTGCTGGTAATGAAGAAACGCTTATAAGCGCTTGCTGTCTCGGAGTACTGCCAGTGGTAAAGGGTGCATATATAACGCTCGCCTTTAGCTACCTGAAGGATCTTCGTATTGTGGCGTAGTGGTTAGCGTCACGCGCTGTGGAGCGAGAGGTCGCTTGTTCGATTCCGCGCTTCGAAAGCATTTTTCTGAATTATTTCTTCTTTGGGACTTATATATATATATATATATATATATATATATATATATATATATATATATACACGTACTTATACATATTCGGTGCATGACGGCGGTGACGGCGACGGCAAAAACCAGCCAAGACTTTCCATATAATTGCTATCGCAATAATAAAATGAAATCATGATGACGTGATGATGCTAAGCTGTCTTAGTCTACTCTCACATACACTTGCGCGCTTACAGCTTTGCTGTTCGACGGTTTTCACGACACGGAAATGGCTGAATTGTTTTCCTGTCCTTATACTAGTTGTTTCTAAAGGTAGGGTTCATGCACAAACCTTTTCTTGTGTTTCTGCTGTCAGTGAAATTCTTTAATGCCTGATAGGTCTTCTTGCTAAAATGTCTTTTCTGAGAGAATGAGAGGGAGGAGGAATGGAGAGAAGGAAAAGATGTCATCAGACATTTTCCAGCTTGCCACTTGGCATGTGGGTAGAGGAACGGGTGGAGGGGTAGGGGAGAAAGCAGGAGCCTAAATGATTCGCGATTAATGGACACGCATTAGACTTTGATGGGTACATTGGCACTAAACATGTTGCCTTTTTGCGTGGATTGAAATAAAATTGAAGAAATACAGTTCTTACTGTTTCACTCCTCTTTTTTTTTGCTCACTAGACAACTACCCTAAAATCCCAAGCAAGTACTCCTACCCTAGCAAGCGCCCCCCTCTCTTTTTCGGGAGATTTAAAATATGCACCAATGACCGAGCAAGCACCCCCCTTCCCCTCCAGCCATTTTCACTGTTTAATTCACTGTGTTGGTTCAGCAGACTAGGACGAATAATGGTAGTGAATGCATGCATATTCACTAAAGCATTTCACTGAAAGCACGCACGGCTCTTCCGCCTCCATCTTGAATTTTTATCAGTGACCGAGCAAGGGCCTCCCCTCCAAATCTTGCCGGATTATCTTTCTCCGCAGGGGGGGGGGGGGCTTGCTCGGGATTTTACGGTACACTTGATGTGTTCTGATACAGGTCATTTGTGTTGGGACCGTGCTTGTCTGTCCCTAGTGCAAACGGTTGTGGGACGCTAGTTTTGTAACTCATGCTTGTCGCAGCTAAATTTCGACCCAACGTTTAGTTTTACAATATGGCACCCCTAGATCTTTTTGTTTGGAGCTAAAGCATCATTTGTGTTTTAGTTTATTGCGATGATGAGCTCCCATGCCAAGACTTTCATAGCCACGTAACTTAAATTAGAATGTTTGTTACATTCCTCCGCGTGCCATGACATTCTACGAGGCATCAACTGTTCAGCTTGAGGAATAGAAACTGCATTTTTGATTTCGCTCATGACGTCAGGCAGTTCAGTGTTCAAAAATGAATTCATGGAAATTAAAACCGTGCTCCTTTCGCAGACGGGGAGGAGCTGAAGCGCAAAATGTTCAGCTGCGTGCTCGTGGTTGGAGGTGGCTGCATGTTCCCCGGCATCCACACGTGGCTCCAGAATCGTCTCTCTGTCCAGATCCCCATCATGTACCGACCTGAGCAGATGGAGATCATCACCAGGCCAAGAGTGAGGAGGCTCTTCACTACACCTAAGCCACTCATTACAAAGTCTTTCTTTCCCCTTTCCCCTTACCCCCGTGAGGAGTAGCAGGCTAGAACCCGCTTTCCAGGCCGACCTCTCCTCCTCCTTCTCATTAAAAGCATCTTCTTCTTCTCTTCTTCTGTGAAATCTGTGATCACAGAGTAACCTAGTACAAGCTTGGGCCAGTTGGTGCACAATTTATGAGGAAGTAGCACCGAAAAAGAAACGAGAAACTGAGTGGAGACCGTTGGAATAAGGAAGAAGCAGCAACACCGTTATCAATCTTTTCCTTACTTCTTGTTGTTCTTTTTTACGTTATTGCCTGTTAATGTTGTTGCCATGACATCACTGTCATTTATTTTTGCATATCAGATATGAAAGCTAAAGCTTTACCTTCATTTTCCTGTCTGCTTATAAGCGATTTTTCATTTTGAGGAAATGAAGAAGCAACATTTCATTCGTTTTTATATTATACGCGTGGGATGTGACAAATGCAGGCTCAGCTCCCACTTATGGCAAGCTGTTTTGTCTTTTATTTTCCATTTATTTTTCCTTATTATATTATTCAATATGGGATTTAAAAAGCAGCTAAAGTCCCCTAATGGGGCGCCTATTAACAGGTAGCGCCCCCATGTCCCCAATAGGGGACATTAGCAAAAGCATAAGTTATGCGTTCTTTATGCAAATAATGAAAAAACCAGGCCCCTCAGTTCCTCTCATTCGTCTTGCTATGTGTTAGATTCTTTTAACCCTTTCAGACGCGACCTGTGAAGAAAACTCTGTAAATGCATCAACTTTACACAACATTGTTCCAAGGCACTCTTTATTCTATTGCAACAAAAATAATGACATAATACGTTGACATATGTTTCGAAGTAATGAATCATAATTAAAATGTAATTAAATATCTGTTTATTCTGAATGATAACCAACAGATAATGAAGCCAAGGAAGGAATAGGGGATGTTAGTTGTGCTGTTTTAAGTGTATTGTATTAATTAGGGATGGGCGAATATTCGGGCGTTTGAAATATTCGAACGAATATTACAGTATTTGAATTCGCTTCGATACGAATTTAGATTGTTTGAAATTTCGAAGTATTCGAAATGAACAAATAAAAAAAGAGTGTTCCATACTCGTCGTCATGGCAATGAGCGGTGCCAACTAACATTCCCAGGTTTGCATGCACATAAATACCCCATAATGTGGATGGGGGGACAACCGCCGCCGCAGCTCAGTTGGTAAGAGCATCGGGCACGTAGTCCGAAGGTGGCAGGTTCGGTCCCTGCCAGTGGCAAGTTGTCTTTTTGTCCTGTTTACTTTCTTCCCATCTATATCATAATTAATACAATACACTTAATAACAGTACAATTAACATCCTCTATACCTTCCTTGGCTTCATTACCTGTTGGTTATCATTAAGGTTGTATCAACACAAAGAAACGAGCCCTCAAGGTTCCCTTCTTTCATTTATTTATCCTGGAGTCATTCACGTTTTTTTTTTTACAATCATATCTCAGGATAGACATAGATAGCAATTTTGTTTTTGGTTACGTTGATTTCGTGATAAGAAAAATTATACTTTTCACGTGACTCGCAGAAAGTGGCATGTCTAACGACTCGTTGAACATGGCAGTGCCTTCAGCAAGGTGATCATATGCATCACAACACCGCAAAACGAAGTTAAAAGACACATTTATTATGCAGGAGGTTCAGTTCAGCCAAACCTCAATGTACCTTGCTCTTTCTAAGCCATTAGTTAAAACAACTAGTATTGAAGATAAGTGATGTACTATCCAATTGTGTGCAAAGCTTCTCAAAGGGTTTACTCAATTACTATAAAGATCTTTCTAAAGCTCACAAGAGGTACATGCAGATCATGTAAGTGTGGCTGCCATATTGCATTGGGATGAATGGCACCAAGACCATGGATCATGGACACGAGAAGAAATGACGAAGACGCTTGTATTTATGCTGTGGTGTCTGAATTGTGTTTCGTTGATGTCCTATTGCTGCGGTATGCTTGTGACAGTTGCAAACCTGTACTGGTCAACCCTTCAGTTTCGTTAATCTCGTATGACTGTGCAAGAAAGCAATCTTTGTGAATGTGTTCAATTCATTTCTGAGCTTGCAGCTGCTCCTACTTTGAGATTCTACAACTGCGCCATCTTCTGCGTGAAGTTTTCAAAGAGTGTGTTTGCATTCCCTGGCTGCTCCCTGCTACCCTCAGTCACTGAACTGGATCCCTTTCTCTCCCTCAACTGCTTTACATTGTTTTGCACAAGTTCGAGTAATCCCTCTGGCTCAATGTATTGTACCCCATGACATCATAAGTAAGCGCCATAGGAAAGCACTTGCGATGAAGAAGAAGAAGAAACTTTATTTCAGGGAGGGGGGGTAAAGGAGCATTCAAGAGCTCATTGGGTGGTGCCCTAGGTCCAGGGCTCCATTGGCTTTTGCCGCCCGGCGGACCTGATTTAGTAGCGCAAATTGCGTTTCAAGTCCAAGCTGGCGAGATGAGCCTCCCAATGCTCCTTTTTAAGGTCTATGCTACTGTTTAGAAATTTATCTAAACTACGGGTTTTTAGTAGAGCTGTGCGAATAGCAAAATTTTGGGTGTGAAGTGAATTCGAATAATAAAGATTGAGTGCGAATCGAATCGAATAATTTCGAATAATTTTCGAATATTTCTCAAAAAATTTTCGAATAATTCGAAGTGAAATTAGAGAAAAAGTTGCAGAGTATGTTCTTGTGAGATAGCAACATGAAAGTGTTTCTTTTCGCTAGGTTGATGAAGCACTGGTGGGGTCATATTGCATAGTTGTCTTTCTTATCAAGAGTGAGGCAATGTAGAGGCCGAATTGTATTTATGTACATGATTTGGTGCAACCAAAGTGCTGCCGACAACACTTTACACGTGACAGGCAAAGATGCCATTTCCTCAGCATCTCCTCCTCTTTCTACTGCTGTGGAAGGCCAACTGATGTGGCGGACAAGGGTGTGCTCCCTTCAAGTCCGCAGTTCCAAATCTGCCTCGTAGACATCGATATATAAGAACATCTGAAATTTTGGATGCTAAAAAGCTTCGGCGTCCGATTTTTCGGACTTCCTGCCCATTTTACAGGTCCAAAACAGCATTAAATGAGCCCCAACTCTGCCACATCTTTCATCTCCATATTGGAACCAGCGTTTTCTAGTGTTAATACATTTGCGACCGCAGCAGAGCTTGAAAGGCAGCTTTGCCGCAATACGGGGGTGTGAGGAGGTAAAGCACATAGAAAATTTAGGGACCACTTCCAATCAGACGTTGACTGTCTCTTGCCTAAGTTCAACCGTAACGGAGCTGGAAAAGCAGCTTTGCCGCAATACGGCGGTGTGATGAGGTGAAGCATATTCAAAATCTCGGGACCACTTCTAATTGGACGTTGACTGTGTCTTGGCTAAGTTCGACCGTAACGGAGATTGAAAGGCAGCTTTGCCGCAATACGAGAGTGTAATGAT
Source organism: Rhipicephalus sanguineus (assembly GCF_013339695.2). NCBI lineage: Eukaryota > Metazoa > Arthropoda > Arachnida > Ixodida > Ixodidae > Rhipicephalus > Rhipicephalus sanguineus. The sequence continues at coordinate 158,751,611 of NC_051178.1, read as the reverse complement.
GTGAAGCATATTGAAAATCTGAAGGGGTCACTTTCAACCGGACGTTGACTGCATTTGTTTTTGGGAAGTTCGAATAGTTCGAATGGTAAAATTTCAGTGCGAATCGAATCGAATAGCAAACACTATTCGAAAAATATTCGAAACTTCGAATATTCGCACACCCCTAGTTTTTAGTTCACACCACCATGAGATGTCCAAGAGCGTTGGCCTGCCGCCACACCACGGACAGATGTCCGGCACAGCATAAAATGGATTTCATGCAATCTCGATAGATTTTTATACACGTTCACTTGGATCTTTCCAAGGTCTGCGGCACTATCGCTGTCTAAGAACTTGTGAGGAGCGCCCTATGTCTGTCGTGTGCCTCGCTGGTGGGCGAGAATATCTTTTGGCTTTGTTAACTGAGGCTCGTTAGAGAGACACAGGTGCTCTACTCAGTAAGTGAGATCTCGAGCTCACTAACTGAGCAGAGCACACTACTCACTAACTGAGCCGCCCTCTCATTTCCTTCGAGTCCGGCTTGTCCCGGGCACCAAACCAGCTGGTGTCGCTGGGCCAATGCAGCTCCTAGTATTTTAATAACTGTTACAGGCAGGCGGCCATTCATGTAGAGCCGGCACGCTTTCTGAGAGTCTGTAATGATGATGGAAGGTGCCCCCTTCCTTTATTTTTCTTTTGTAGCTACGGCTATCACCATAGCCTCAGCTTTTCGCAATTGAGGTGGCAATTAGGGAGGCACTTCGTGACCAATTTCATATCGTGATCTACTACCGTAGCCACATTATATTTTTAAGTAAACAAACATACAAGCTTTATATTCGTGGTCCAGTAAACAAATTCTAAACGTGTTAAAATAGGTTTGAATGTGTAGTTTGCAGGGCTGGTTTGAATTTGCATATCTGTTTAGTTTTTCCTTAAAGTCAAGCACAACTGTGTGTTGTGCTGTCGCTTGTAATGGTGACACAGTGGTTATAGCTCTACTGCTGAATGCATGACTACAGGCTTACCAGAACGTCCGGCCCTGGTGGCGGTGTTAAATGTAGTGGGAATGAAAAAATGCCAATGCACGTATATATTAGTGCAAATTAAAGTACACTAAGCATTTGTAACTATTGTGCGTATATCCTACATGGTCTTACTAGTAAAAAACTATTGCTGTGATGAATTGCAGCAAGGGATCTCTGCATTCTGTTCTCTCGAAAATCGCACAACTTGCTGGGCATTTACTGCTTCATTGGGGTGCACGCTTTATCTGCATCATTGACAGGCAAAGAGTGCAAAGGAAGGATTAGGGTGTCCACATAGACCCTGACTGTCATTTTATCCTCCAAATTGCAGGACACAGACCCTAGGATCACAACGTGGAAAGGTGCATCCATCATGAGTTGTCTAGACTCGGCTCAGGAGCTTTGGATTCGGCAGGCTGAGTGGCAGCGGTACGGTGTTCGCCTGCTTCGAGAGAGGGCGCCCTTTAACTGGTAGCACCACCATCTCCATGGCCGTGGATGTGATGAAGAGCAGGTCATCTTCACAAGGAAAGCTGTGCCACTCTTCGAATCAGTACACTGCCAGTGTATAGAAGCATACCACTACACTATCAACACTGTTCAATGTTACTTGATATCACTCTCATGCTTAATGCGCCAATCACTGTTGAACAGCTCAAAGAAGCATTCGTTCAGTCATTATGGTATGCAGGAACTTGAATAGTGGGACGTGAAAAGGCACCTAGACACTTCATAATTCTTCATGAGAACTGCATTCATGTCGTGCTTCTCTACGCGTACATTTTATATGATGAGTGATGAGTGTAATGTAAGTTTGCTGTAATATTTATGAACTGTGTGTTAATTATCAGCTTGCTCACTTTGCAATGATTTCTTCTTTTCACTCTACATCACTGCGACCTTCATCTTTGCGACTGGTGCTGACAAATGTACAGAGAGAATCATTAAAGAAGTCTTCCTGCTTCTATGTCTGCATCAGTTTATGTGCCTAAATGCAGAACTGTGAGTGCAAGCATTTAATCTGATGCTGATGTAAAATTATCCATTTTTTTTAGAGTAATAGCTCTACTCCTCCGGGCAAAAAACCAGAACGTGGCTAATTGTGTGAATCTGACCTTCAAGCTCAGCCAAGGTCACATGAGTGCGTGTACTTCGTTCACCTCTTCTTTCCAGCGCCGCGGGAGTGAAAACAAAATGAAAAAGACACATAAGTGCACAAGCAAAACATCTACTTTGTCCACATTATTTTCGCGCCGTTTTCTTGAGCAGCACACAGCACTGTGAAGGCGTGCATTGTGTGTCGTTGCAACACTGGCCATAGAGCTTCAGCAAAACGCTAGTCGCACTGAAAAAAAGCACACTTGCATGCGTGTCTGCAAGCAGGAACAACGCGCAGCTGCATGTGAGACATTCTGCAGCTCAATGCCGGAGGCTTGTCAACTGGATCCCACAGTTCGAGAGCACAAAGCGGAAGTACATCACCCCTAAAGCTGCTAGTATTACTTTGTACATTGTTCTAGTATGTTGCTATTGCATTAATTGCTTCGTCATTACGGTGAAACTGAATTTCTTTAATAAGCAATGAGGGTAAACTAGCAAGTCGTGAGTAACTGCATATCATTAATAGAGTTGTTAAATGCTCTGGCTATTTTGTGAAGTTCTAAAAATGTTTAAGGAAGAAGAGTATAATATTATGTCTGAGAAGACTAGAAGGGAAGAGAGATAAGAAATGGAAGTTTAGAAAAATGTGAATGCACTGGGCTACTGCAAATGTTAATTTTTTTCTTCAAAGAGAAGTTGAAGGGAATAGTAATCTGCATCGAATAATTTCGAGGTAAATATAGCTCAAATAGTGGGACTTGCATAAAATACTGTGACACAATACTGCCAGATGTAGACGAATTAAAAAAAAAATCAATATTTTTCTTGTCAAAAAGAGAATATGTTCATCTCAGGAGTCAATTTGCTTTCGAAGTTCTGTCATTCATACAGGGTGTGTCAGCTAGCTAGTACCAAGTATTAAAGAAACAGAGGCGCTACGCGTCTGAAATTGGCGCAGTATTGTACTGAGCCATATTATATAGAGCACATAAGAATATTCTTCCAATCCGCCAAGTTTGGTAAATAATAAAGACTGCTTAAATGAACTTTTTAAATAGTAACTCTAGCGAAATATCTTCAATACAAAAGTTGTAATGCTTGTTTGGAAATATCTATGCTAATTCCCCTTAGCAATTTGCATGTTTGGCCTAGTTGGTAATCCATTGATGCTACTAGTACAGCGCAAACTTCAGAGACGAGAGACTAAGATTACAACACAAGCACTTGTGTGTCGTAATCTTTTGTCCCTCATCTCCGAAGTTCGCGCTATAGTAGCATCCAACTCCCCTGCTTTTCTTTTTTTTTCTCAGCCTTTCTTCAAAACACATGAATTAAAATAAAATTCGGCAGATCCCATGTACCGTGGGAATCGATGTAATGCAAAGCATGCGGCGGGAAGGTGACTGTGGCGTAATTTTTTACTTTGAGCGAGACGTTACGAAATGACGCTAAAGAAAGGCGCAAATAGACGCACACACATATGTTGAAAAGTCGCACATGTGCTATATAACCAGTTTACAGTTGCGTAACGATGCCAACAGCAATATAGGTATTACCAACACCAGACACGGTAAGCCGATACGTAGTGCTCATGCTTGTACGTTATGGTGGAGAACACATGCACGTTTCATAAAGCCGTGTGCGTGCGTGGAAGGGGTTCTTGACCGTTCTCGCGTAGATGGCGGCGAGCGCAGTGTCTTTGTTATTGCCCCCCTGCCACCTCTCTTCACTCGCTCCCTTCAACCTTCTCTTTTTTCTCTCCCTCTTTTGCGTTGCCGGCGGATCCGCCAACGCTGAATGGCTGCGACGCGCGATACCACTCAGTCAGGTCACCCTGACGTCACGAAAAACGCGCGCAAGCGAACTTCACACGCTCTTAGTTCCTCATGCACGCCTTGAGCCCTCCAGGCGTGTGTGCTCCGTGCGTGTGTGTACACATGCTTGTGTGCGTGCGTTTGTGTTTATTCGCGCTTGTGTATGCATGCGCGCGCCTGTCTGCATTGTGTGTGTATGTGTGCGCGTGCGTGTCTGAGTGACGTGTATGTATCGCGTGTGTATGTATGTGCGTGCGTCTGTGTGTATTCGCGCTTGTGTACTCATGTGCGCGTGTCTATTGCGTGTGTATGCGCGTGCGTGCGTGTATGTATCGCGTGTGTGTATGTGCGTGCGTGCGTTTGTGTTTATTCGCGCTTGTGTATGCACGCGCGCGTGTCTGCATTGCGTGTGTATGTGCGTTGGTGCGTGTCTGAGTGACGTGTGCATCTATATATATGTGCGTGCGTGTATGTATTGCGTGTGTATGTATGTGCGTGCGTCTGTGTGTATTCGCGCTTGTGCACGCATGTGCGCGCGTACTGCGTGTGTATGTGCGTGCCTGTCTGTGTCACGTGTGTATCTATGTGCGTGCGTGAGCACGTGTCTGACAGCGGCAATGGTACAAAAAGGCTTCGGGCCCACTCATTTCGGCCAACTGAATTTAAGTAAATGACTACATTGCTTCTTGGCTACCTTCTTTGAGCTCATCAAGTCTACAATTATGAAAGAAATTCTCGTCTATGCTTTATGCTGCTTACATTATATGCGTTTAATACACCTCCGCGCACGGACAGCCGTAGCGACGACGGAGAGGTAAGCCGCTCAGCCGCTATTATTGGTACTCGTTTTTTCGAAGCGCTTCGGCTTAGATTTATCGAAGGGTCTTCAAAAATATATTTGTCACTATGTTCTATCGAAAGCCTGCTTTCGTCACGACTGTTTCATAAACAGATTCTCATATTATGCTTCTAGGGGCCGATCAAACAAGCGCGCGCAATGATTCTAATGCGGCTGCAGCAAGCCAGCGGAGGGTTTAGCGTGCCGTGCGCACCGCGCCGGCCAGGGGTGGGGAGAGATCCGAGGGAAATTGAGGAAAACGCGCGCGCGGAGGAGAGTGTCACTACTTTCAAGTTCAAGGGGTTCTAAACGCGCGGCACTTTTAGTGCCCCCGTATGTAAGTTGAACGAATTATCAAAGGCTGCCCCGCGCACAGAGGTCGATATCTCTATGGTCGACTGAAAAGGGTGACTGTGATGGACGTTAAGTGATGGTAGGGGCGCACTGTACAAAAAAAGGTGGTTGATCCCTCCTTCATAGGAATCGGAATAACACGAAAGTAAAGCGTGCCCTTACAGAAGTAAATGAATGTTTACAGAATACCTGAATTGATATAAGAGAGTTTGCACAATGTATATTGATGTCAGGCAGCTATAGCACCGTTTACCGTGTACTTAGCTATGGTGCACATTAATGAACCCCAAGTGGTCGAAATTTCCGGAGCCGTCCACTACGGCATCCCTCATAATCACATCGTGAATTTGGGACGTTAAACCCCAGATAATATTATTATTTAGCACCGTTTAACGTGGATGCACCCACTTCGATGATTGGTGGTACATCTGCATCCCGACGCCTAACGTCCATGTTAAATGATTAAACAAACCATTTTGGTAGCTGTAGTAGTTAACGGTGAAAGCGTAATCAGAGAACGAGGTGTGATAACCAGAACAGCGTCGCATATTGGACGCAGAACTTGGTCGCTATCCCGCGGCATGTTAAAATGTGATTGAACACCCCGGCCGGACTAGAGGGAAACGCGAAGCGCGTCCTGCCGCCCCGGTAGCCCAGCCGCGATTTTTCTCGGGGCGAGCGCGTCAGCGGTGAACGCGGTGTTACAGCCAGGTGAGGCAGGCGCGCGTCGCAGAGCTATTTTTGGTTTGGATTAGCGTGATGCTATGAGCGAGGCCGACGCTTTTTCGACGCTTGGTTTAAGATCGACACCTCGCGGTGTGTTAAAGCATTGACAAAATTGAACTTCGATTGAAAACGCGCCGAATGGGACGGACGTGTAACGCGTTGCAGGTGCTAATCGCGGAGGCCACAGTAATGAGGAATTACTTTACTTTACCGCTCCCAGAGGGCAACACTACCCCGCCGACCGGGAGAGTGGTAGATATAAAAGGCGCGTTTGTAAAGCCTCGAGACTGTGGCCGTGGAGCAGTGGAAAGCGTGCCCGAGATCTGTTGTTGCGAACCGAGCGGTCGCGGGTTCGATGGCCGTTGACGGAACTTTTTTTCTTTGATATCTGATCGTGTAAAATTTTTCTACGTCATTTCCGTGACGGAAATACGTCACTGAAGTCTTGGTGGACCCCGGCATAAAACACTTTCGTGTTAAAAAAAAGAAGAAAAAAAAACTTCGAAACACGCATCTGCAACGCAGCGAGCGCGGAGCGTCGGCGTCGCGAGGAGAAAGAGAGAGGGGGGGGGGCAGTGATTCCACTCCTGCGCCAACTGCGCCAAAGTGCGCCAAATTGTATTTACTGCGCCATCCTGATAATATCGACGAAAATTGCGCCAAACTGCGCCAAAGTCGCGGGTTTCGGGGCGTCTATCACCGGCAGTCGCACGGCCGTCGTGTCAGAACATGTGCAGCTTGAGCTTGTGGGCTGCCAAAGTCACAACCATGGACCAAGAATTATTCCGCTGAATGAATAGCGCTCGCGCGTGCGTCCCGAATAAGCCACGATGCCATGCACGGTGCCGACGCAGCGTCTGTTCTGCAAGTCGGCTCGACAGCAAAACGCGCTCTCCGCAGAGGCTCGTGACGTCTAGGCCACTCGGTAGCGAGAAAGTGCGACGGCGATTCATCGGCGGACGTCGTCTGTTCCAGAAACGCTGCTGATAGCTCGTTTCAAGCGTCGCACGGCACGTAAGGAAAGCAATGTTCAGTAATAACTACATGTGTGCTGCTGAAATGTCTGTAACTTCTGTTTCCGGACATCGCGGAATGAAATCTCGGATCGCTAGCAGTATTGGCCTCGAGGAGTTACGGAGTCGCCCTCTATCGGACGCGCCTCGATTGCGTGCTAGGCAGGATACCGCCGGCGCGCTCCCCATAGGTTTTGCTGTCGGCGCTCTACAAGAACACCTCGCGGAAGCCCTCCAGGGCATTTCTGTCAGTACTTTCGAAATGAACTGTGTTCTTTACTGTCAAAATAATCATTTTCGACGAAATGAAAGCAAAAGATAGTGTACAGTCGCTGTCTCTTTGCAGAAAACCGAGCACCCGCTTCACGCTGCCACCGCGTTGGGGACCCCTGAACCGGCTTCTTGCGTGAAAGGTAGTCACTCGCTGAGTGCAAACTATGTGAAATATCTCGTTAGAGTAGACTGCCTGTATAACAAAACGGAGCATAACAGAAAGAAGCCTCAAGCTAGCGATCGCACGGGTTCGCGACGACTGACGGTGCCTCTGCATGTATGAGCGTCTGCATGTATGTTCGTACTGATGGTTTCGCTATTGCAACGAGCGCGTTTTGGCACCGCGCTGTGAACTTTAGGCCACAAAATATGAGAATTTGTGAGTAAACAAACAACTACTGCTGCGCGGACGCTATCAGAGCAGTTCAAAAACAATTTCCTTACAACTGCGGCTTCGGTGCGCATGACAACTTTGTGATATGCCGTCCCGACGATTCAGTGTTTTTTTTTTTCTTTTTCGGTCTAAATTCGGGTACGTTTCAATGTCATTTGACAAGTTGTCTCGCACTGCGTATTGATCGGTCTTCTCAGCGGGCAAATGCCGCTGCTTCTGTTTCTTTATTCAGCGCATTCGTTTCGTTTGGTGCTCACACAAAACGTGAGCAAAGGCGACGCCTTTTTTTAATGCTCCTTAATTATCGTTCCGTTTGCATTCCAGTGAACTTGCCGCTCTCTGTCATCAACAAATTCATAGACCAAAGCTTCACCACATCGAGATTGCTGGTGGAAGGAGAACCAGTCTACGAGACCGAGCATGTATACTATAACATGCGACGCCTTGGAAAAGAAAGAAAATACAGTAACGTTTGCCGGACTTGTTCTGCAAACGTCGGCTGTGAATTAGGACCCACATGAACTTGAAATAGCGGTGAATAAAATAGAAGGTATTGCAGCAACCAGCAGCCGCAAAACAGGATAGTAATTATTTGGCGAGTACCCCAGCAATTTTGGCAGCAGTGTCGTGTCTAACGCCAACAGGGTGGCATCTTTCCCACGTAAATAAATGAGGCTCCAAGAAAATACATGAGGTTGGCCGGTGGGCAGATCACGGAGGCAATGCAAAATTTATGTAGCTTATGAAGCAATGCATGCCTCATCAAATGGGACGGTTGCCCGTCGGCGCCCCGCGTCGGTGATGCAAAAAATAATCATCACGTGATGGTGTCACCATATGACGTCATCATGACGTCACAGATCGCCAAAATATGTAGCGTCATTATGACATCACGTAATGTGACGTCACATGATGACATATTCACACGTCATGGTCGATTTGCATTGCCTCCGTGATCGGTCACGGAGGCCGTGCAAAACCGCGTTAGGTGCAGAACGCTTCTGGAGGGGGGCGCGGGAGAATCAGTACATCGACTGACAAGAAGAAGATGGCTTTCGCCTTCTAGTCATCTTTAACTAATGCATAAGGGACCCTGTGCGTTTTTTATTCAACGTATCTAAACAATGACTTGCGCATCTGCAGCCGATTTTGTGGACGCTGAGAACGGGGTCGAAGATCAAGAGGTCGCATTGTAGGGCTCTGAGATGGCATCGCACGTGGTAAAAGGTAGCGCTTTTACCATCCTGTGGCAGATAAGCATCATTTGCCGGCGGGAAGCGCGCGCGAGCCATCGTCTCAGTGCGCGCTGTCTGCTACTCACCGAACATAGCAAGGCCGACGCAGTAGCAAAAGTCTTCGTCGCGGAAGTGCTTGTTACACACAAGACTCGTAGCGGATGGCTACTTGCCGGTTCTTAGCTTTACAACCCATGCTTCACGCTGTTTCTTGTCCCGCGGTTACCAGTGCAGGCTGACACTGGGCTCCTTTGCGTAAGCGCGGCACTGCGGCACCGAGCGGTAGAGCCCCATGTTCGTCGCCTTCGGAGGCAGCCACTCTATTACAATGGTTTCAATTGAGTAGAAAATGAGAGAAAACTTCCGAATTTGAACAGACCGCAGCGCATGTTGGACTTGAAACTCGTTTTCAAAGCACGCGGCAGTGCTCCACAAGCAGCCGACGCGGCCGCTGAGACCACGTGATCCTACCAAGCACGTCACGCCGACGGTGGCGCCGGTGTTTCCAGTGGTGGGCCTCGAGGCCAATATATATGGAACAATATCGAATTTTCCTTGCTTCGCGTTTATGGAAGAGCACGCGAACGGTGGAAACGCGTTCACACTTTTCCTCAGATATACTTTATCCATGGATCTTCATTCGGAAGAGCTTTTTCGTAATTGATTATACCAGCACGTCCGAGTTTAATCACTCTGCGGTAAATACCCCCTAAAAGGCCCTGCCCTTTCGAGCTCACGTGCTAGGGTTCCAATTCGAATTTTTTGCTTGCTTTTTAAAAATGTAATCTCATTAATAAAAACATATCCTGGTAGGAGCAGCCGCAAATACTCAGCTGTCAGTAACGGGCCCGTCGCTGACGGCCCACAGTGAAGCGGCTACCCCATGTTACACGTACGCCCCTCGCTTTCGGTGGTCGATAGCTGACGGGTAAAAAAACTCAGTTTCGCTTAAGGGCGAAGCAATGAATGCGATACCAACAAATTGTATTGTTAAACGAAGTAAGGCTAGTAGCTAACTCTTCTGGATCCGATCTCGCGTAACTCAACAAAACGCGGGTTTAAGGGAATATGGCCGCTGCAGGAACCGAAGCGTTTTCTTGCTCTGAGTTCTTTAAACACGAAGTAAGCGTTGAGAGCACAGCAAGTTTACGAGCCGTCTCCTGATGCCTCGAGATGGCGCGCGCGCAAGCGACTGCGCCGTTCGAACGATGCCGTCCCCTCGCCCCCCCTCCCCCGCTCCCCTGGCGTCCTTTCATGCTCCTTACGAAAGACGGGCGGGGCGTTTCCTCTCTGTTTGATGAGCAATCGACGGCAGGCCCGCACGCGGGAAGCTGTTATCTCATGCGCTGTCCGTGCGACGGAGACAGACGGCCGGCTAGCTTAATCTCCGCTTCAGCCGCGTTCGTCGCCAGCGCTCGCGAGCTTTTACCCGCGGCTAGAATGCGCGTGGCGATGTTAATAATTTGGTCTTTATACAGAAAATTACGGCAATGGCGACGGCAAAAATCCGTGGAGAGCGTCCATATAATTGTTATCACAATAAACATTTTAAAAAAGTTGAGGAGCCATTTCACTCTGTGAAGTGGATGATAAGCGAAGCTGTTTCGCGCATGGCAAGGAGGTGACATGGTGGAGGACAGTTTGGTATGTAAGGCCAGGTTGTTAACGTTCAATACGCAATAATAATGCGAAAGCCTCAGATGCTTTATCAAACACGAAAATTGACCGTCGGCGGCGTCAATCGATTGATGCAAAAGTAATCATCATGTGTTGGCGTCATCATCACGTCATAGATCGTCGAAACTTGTGACGTCATCATGGCGACGTATATCGTGATGTCACGTGATGACGCCATCACGACATCGTCGCTTTACACTGCTTCCGTAATCGGTGCGCCGATCATGGAGCTAGCGTAAAACCAGGTGAGGTGCAGAAAGCTTGTAGAGAGGGAGGGGGAGAATCAACCCGTCGATCGAGAAGAAAAATAACCTGGCTTTCGCCTTGGAGTTTTCTTAGGGGAATGCATTAGGGACATTGTGGCTCTTTGGCATTGATGCACTGCTGTACATCACGGCGTTTGTCTACAATGTCTGCTGATAACCACATAGATGTATTTAGAGTGTTATTTCATAAAGTGCAATTTTATTGATCTGGTATTCTGTTTATTTGCTAGTGTCGAAAATAATCGCCGAAGAGGTTAATTCAGAACACTCAACTGCATGAGCCCTTATTTTTTCATTAGCGAGTGAAGTATGAGTTCTCCTGTGATGATTTTTCCATGAGATTCGCAATGAATCGAAATATTTCTAGCCTTCATAAGAGCCCCATAGTAATATTCCGGTGCTCGAATGTTATTGCAATATGCTTCTTTAGTGCACTCCAGGATGTAAAATTCGCTGCTCCAGAGTGCTCCCAGATGCAAAATTATCTGCTCCAAAGTGCTCCAAGATGAAAATTTTGCTGCTCCAAAGTGCTCCAAAACGGAAATTTCGCTGCTCCAAAAATTGCTCCAAATCAGATGTCCTCGGTAGCATCACTGGGGGGGGGGGGGGGGGGGACTTTACCGATCGTCGCGCGCCCGTTGCCGATCCACCTCGCCCGTTGCCGATCGGGCGAGGTGGCTACATACTACTTCTACTACTACAGAGGAGGGAACGACCCACACCATAAGGAGCTTCGCCCCTAAAATGGTCACATGTGAATTCTGTGATTACAGACAGTTTGGACAAATCGGTATAAATGAATAACGGAAATTTATGAATTTGGCATGAAAATCGCTGTGACGCAATTTTCAAAGAATAAAGCTAGTTCCATGCCCGTGAAATCTGAGTAAATAGCGGAGCTGGCAAACAAGCGCCACCACATGGCGAACTCACATTGGGTTCTCCTTCTTCTTTCTTTCTTTCTTACCTATTTCTACATCTTCTTCTTCTGTCTTCTTTCTTTCACATTTCTCTCCTTCTTTCTTTATCTTTTTCTATATTGCCCTCTCTCCTCCTTTCCCTCCTCCTAAGCCTCACATCACTCCTCCTCACCTTCACTTTCCTTTTCCACCCCTTGCTATGCTATACTAGAGTGTACTATCTAGTACACTCTAGCTATACTGTACATGGTCACGCTATGGTTTACTCTCTCATCTCTTCCTTTCCCTCCTCCTCACCCTCAATTCCCATCCCCTTGCTAAACTGTACAACACAAGGCTACGCCATACTTTACCCCTTCTCTTTTTCTTCCTGCTCACCTTCACACCACTCCTCCTCGCTAGGCGCTGGTTGACACACGCCCACTTTTTGTGGCGCATACCCGCCGAATTTTCTGTCTACAACACCGGCCTTACTCCGGGCAGCTCCGCTGCTAAAATTTTCCAGCAGCGAAGCAGACATCCCTATGTGAGTGACGTAATGAGGAGGCTCCCAAATACAGAATATTTGAAATAGGGAATATCTTTAGCAGTGAGGCTGTGTTGGACTACTCTTCGCCGTCATCGTCGTCGTCGTAGTAGTAGTAGTAGTAGTAGTAGTAGTAGTAGTAGTAGTAGTAGTAGTAATAGTGGTAGTAGTAGTAGTAGTAGTAGTAGTAATAGTAGTAGTTGCAGTAGTAGTTGCGCTAGTAGTAGGTGGCACGCGTCTATTGACCAGATGGTGAGCGAATAAGGAAATTGATGATTATGATGACGCTTAACGACGATTATGCTCGAAATGATGATGATAAATGATGACGACGATGATGCTTAAATGCTGAAGATGATGATGCGCGAAAAGAGACTAAGTTGTCTTAGTCTATCCTCACATATACTCGCGCGCTTACAGTTTCGCTATCCGGTGCTTTTCAGTGCGTCGAAGTTGGAACACGCTATTTTTTTCCCTTCTCTGGTGCAAAAAAAGAAGAGAAAGAAAATCACTGCGCGACTGGCCTCTCTTTACGTTGCTCAATCACTTTTCTCAAATTGGGGCGCACATCAAGTTTTCTTGCCTTGGTGCAGTCGCTCCTGAATTTAGAGAACAATATTGCAAATTTCGTCATATCACGGATTCCTCAATTAAAGGACGTCGCTTGCGTGTAGTATCTACACATCGTGCGCTCGTGGTTCAGTAGAAGAAGACAGCTCTTGGATGATGGCTGCAGCCCCCGGCAAACAGCTCACTCCCGCTCAAAGCTCACCGTCCGGCTCGCAGGCGCCGTGGCTGTGTGAGACGCAGCTTCCGTTCGGCGATGGTGCGTTCCAGCTGATGAACGTATTCAGCGCAGCCATCGTCCTCGGGAACTACTTGCTCCACAGCGAGATATTCCTTCTTACGGCTGGCGTCATGGACCACTGGTGCAGAAGGCCGGATTCCTTCGCGAACCTCAGCGTCGACGAGTGGAAGCAGTTGGCCATACCAGTGGACAAGAACGGCGAGTACAGCCACTGCACGATTCGCGAGCCCCCAGACGGAGGTACAGAGGCGCGCGTCGTGCGCTGCACGTCGTGGGAGTACGACTACACCAAATACGGGAACAACATCGTCAGCGCCTGGAACTTGGTGTGCGACCGGCTCTGGCTCATCGACTTTGCGAGGATCGTGTACGCGGCTGCTAGCGTGATCCCGTTAGCCGCATCTGCTTCGTTCGCGGACAGCATCGGCCGCCGGACGGCGCTCTTCATCGTCATTCCCGTGGTCCTCATATCGGCCGTTGCCAGTGCCATGCCGAATGACTTGCAGTTCTTCATGATCGTGCGCGCCGTCGTCTCCGCCTCGACAAGTGTTCTGGTGCCACCTGCGATTACCTTGGTTACCGATGCATCGACGATAGACAAATTTCCGGCATACGTTGTCGCGGTCTCGTTGCTCTCTTTTATCCTCATGCCTGTCACGGTGCTCGCGGCTCACCTCGCCAGGACAGGGTGGGTCGCCGTGCAGGTGATACTCATGATTCCAACGTGTCTGCTCATGCTGCTCTACTACACCGTCATCGAATCTCCCATCTGGCTTCTGGCGACCGGCCATGTGAAGGAAGCCGAGCGAGTCGCTTTGTGTGCAGCGAAGATGAACAACGTCTCGGCCGATGTTTGCCACGAGCTCATGGCGCGTCAGATAGCAGACCTCCGGGCTCGTGGTTGGCAAACAGCCGAAAGCAGCGGTCTGTGCAGCGGTCGACTTAGGACACGCACAGTATTGATGTGTTGCATGTCGACGGCGCTATGCTTTGGCTTCGACACGTTTGTCACGAAGGATGGCATTCCAACAGGAGACGTTGCGGCAAGCCTGAGCTTTGCCCTGTCAGCCGTTGCGTGTGTCGCCACCATACCGTTTGTCAAGCAGTTCGGTTTAAGAAATGCTGTTGTCGGCTCGGCGCTCGGCTTCGCTGTGACGTTAACCGCTCTCGCTGGTACGACGTACGGCGGAGGCGGGCAAACGCTGAACGATTCTCTGGTGGTCCCAATGAAGGCAGCCGGCAACGTGTGTTTCACATTTTTCCTTGTTATGGGTCTCAAATCGCTCCCCGTTGTGTCCCGCTGCAGTGGAGCTGCCGCTATGCTCGCGGCTTCCCGATTCGGGGACACACTGGGCCAGTTGACTCCACGTTTAATCAACGACCAGAGCATTGCGATGCGGCTGGCCATTTCGGGCGCTTTGACGTCGCTCTTCGCAATCGGCGCCGAACTTTTGCCCTGCGACTTCGATTACTGGATGCAGCAACACTTGTCACACCAAAGATGCCCTCGCCACCCATCGCCCGAAGGTACTAAGCGTGCCATGCGTGACACGCTAGTGCCTCTGCCGAAGGAACCCGTCCAACACCGTCCAATCACGACAAAGGACAGAGTGGCGTTAAGGCGTTCTACAACTCAAGCAACTGGCGAGCAATGTGCCGTGTAATGCAGCGGCATTCTTTTCTTACAGCAGTGTAATATTTTAAGCGTTTCCCTTGTGATTTGCTTTAATCCCTGCTTATATGAGCGGCTTTAGTTCCGGAAGCCCACTTTAATGTCTCCCGCGTTAAACAACTTCTAAAAATCTAAGCAAATTTTTGGTGATATGCCTGATTTAGTTTGATATTCAACAATTTGTTATGTGTGTGGACGAGCGCACGCTGAATTTTTTTTTGCTTTTTGTGCCGCGGCATGAGATTAATCATTATGAAAACATGAAATCCTAGTTCGCCATTTTTAATCATCAGAGGTCAACTATTATGGCAGTCACGTGTGGCTCCCGCACAAGCCTAGCTCGGTCTTTGGGCCACTTTCTTCCGTTATAATCATGGCATTTTGGAGCATATTCTAAAAAGGAGTTCAAATCCACGTGTGCCGATGATTGCGTCTTGTATTCAAATGTAAGTATACCTGGCGACAACTTTTTGTGGCAGCACAGCGAAGGCTACGCAACCGAACCACGCACTTTTTTACTCCGCTTCTGTATGTAGTCCGCGAACGCTAGCTTTGTAGAATACGTAGCATAAAAGAAAAAGTCACAGTTTCGCCGCAAGGGCGAAGCAATGAATGCGATAGCAAGAAACTAATGCTATACGATGTGAGGCCCACCAATAGATACTCTCAGTTTGAACAGCGCTCCTGTTGCAAAGGCGGCCGAAGCAGCGAACGAAACTAGCGTGCTTCAAGTGTCGAGCTGTGACACTTGATAGTTCGCGCTCATCGTCTGTTTGTTCGTTTAGCGGCGTCCCTTGCTCGAGTGACTTTCGTACGCTCCGTAACATGAGCGCGGACACCACGGTGAAACCTTGAAACAACCCTCTTCCCCTCACCACCAGAAAACCGCGCGAGCAGACAGCGGAAGGGCAAGGTTCTCCTTGCGCAAATATAAGAAGAAGCGAGCGAGCTCGCCGACATGCGCCCGTCTAGTGTGCCTCGATGTGTGCATCAAGGCACCCTACTGACCCTACGCCCGTCTCGCCCGTCGTGCTCCTAGCGCCATCTCGCTGGTAATGAAGAAACGCTTATCAGCGCCGGCCGTCTCTGAGTCCGTCCAGCGGCAAAGGGTTTGTATATATTGCTCACCAGGCACGTAGCCAGAATTTTTTTTCGGGGGGGGGGGGGGGGGGCCCAAGGCCTAATTGTTCGAAAGAAAGTATTTCCATGGCAAAAATAAAGCAAAAGCTGCCGGGAATATAGAAGGCCGGACGAATTTCGGGGGGGGCCCGGGCCCCCCCCCCCCCTTGCCTACGTGCCTGTTGCTCGCCGTTAGCTACGCGGAGGATCTGCGTATCGTGGCGTAGCGGTTAGCGCTACTCGCTGCGGAGCAAGAAGTCCCTGGTTCGATTCCGCGCTTCGGAAGCATTTTTCTGAATAATTTTTTTGGGGCCTTTTATATATATATATATAAATACTTATACATATACGGTGCATGACGGCGACGGCAAAATTTAGCCGAGACTGTCCATATAATTGCTATCGCAATAAAACATAAAAAGAAAAGAAATAGGTATTACGTTCAAGATTGCTTGCGTTGAAAGTAAGAATGATAATCCCGTAAAAGATTAGCGATTTTTGCTCTTTTTCAGGTTTTCTGGTGTCCGTTTCACGTTTTCCATCCCCACTCAACAACGATGGCGTCGCTCTGCTTCAACAGGTGCACATCGAAGCTGGTAAGCGATCATAAGCGCGTGTTCGTTAGGTGATCTGTGTTCACCGACCAGAATGAAACGAAGACAGCGGTGCGTTGTGAATTATTTTGTTGATTTGCTCATACTATCACCAAGAAAGAAGTGTGCAAGTGATACCACCATCGCAAGTGGGTCTCTCATCGCGATAGCTTCCTTGACAGTGACGACGGTGACCTTCAAGTCTTCAGCAAGAAGAGCCGCTTGAAAGCAAAACTGCGATTGGAAACAGTACGTAAGATAAGTGGCCCATTTCATAAAATGCTTTGCATACATGGTCGGTATTTCGGTTGCCTACTATTACTGATACAGTCGCACCGAAGGTTGCGTCTAATACCGTGCCCGTCGGCGTCTACGGCGGGAGGTGTTATGGCGTTTTGAGTGAGAGCGATTTACGGTGACAAAATCACCCATGCACAGCTTTGCCTCGGCAACAGACGCGTTCATGTCTATTATGCGACTGACAGCGTGATTTTCAATTTGCAAAAAAAGCATTCTTGACCACGGGAGTAAGGAACGCGTTTCACCCGTTTGTATAATCACACACGTGAGACGCCCGCTCCTGACTGGTCGTGGCCAAGATATCTGCTGCCTTTCGATGCCTTCGCGTCCCCTGACAAAATGACGTGAGCGTCTCCAGAAAGTTACAGCGTCTCCAAATGTAGGAAAACGACGATGTCGACCCTGTGTGCACCGAAATTCAGAAAATGGCTTGTTACCTTTGCGTAAGATTTCCGATTGCGCAGTTACTGCTGGGCCGTGGCTTTCTTTTTTCTTTGAAAAGTAAAACCGACCGCTTTAATAAAGCTGATTCCTGCGTTCCTTCGCAATGCAAAATATTCTATCGCTTTCCCAAAAAAGAAATGTTAACAATACTAAATGGTGCTCGCTTTGCACGTGGACTTGAACCGCTAGCACATTAGCGTTATATAATTTGATTTGCAGAAGAGCTCAGCAACGATTCCAGGTATTTGTGCTGCATGCTTAAGTATATCAAGTCATGTGGTAGATTTCGACTACATGTGTGAATAAACTATCTCCATAAATTCGCAAATAACATCATGAGCCATGAATACTCGTGTGCAAACGCACATGTTTTATGCGCTCGCGAAAACAAAACCGAAATCGCTCGTGAACGGTCTACTTGGCACACACATGTGCAGAAGCTCCGCCCACGTAGCTTTAGCTGGCTGTGCTGCCACAGAAAGTTGTCACCAGGTATAGTGTGCACGATCAGCACACACTCAACAGCGGCTTTTCCTGTCAGATGGAACTTAAAGGCACTGACAACTGGCCAGAACGTGTGGTTACATCCTGGTGGAAATGAAAAGACCGCGAATTGTGAGTTATAATGACCAATCCAAGCATAGTTTCTGCGATCCGAGTAGAATTTGTATTTTTAAATCGCGTGTAAAAGTAACAAAAAATTCGTATGTCGCGGAGCTATAGCGGAAGTCTTTCAGCTGGATTATGGAATCGATCACTTTGCTGTACGTAGTGTGATGCGGTCGTGGGTACCATAATTAACGCTAAAAATTATATGAATATTATTATCCATCGCCGCTCTATTCTGTGCTGCTTACGAGGCAAAAAGAGTTGAATTCTGAAAAGCGGCACTCTCTTCGCGGCAACTGGTGGAACATGTCCAGCCGCGGCGCATGCGCGTGCAGTGCACGCATGCGCAGGAAACCGCCACGCACAAACCGCTCTCGCGTTCACCTCCCTGTCGCAAACGAGTGCGTCAGTAAGGCGCGCGCGCGGCCTCTTTCAGACGACGGCGGGAAACATGGAGGAAGGAAAACTCAGGAGAGGCCCTATCGTATCCCAATGCATTGCGAAAAGTGTGGTGGAAGTGACGTCAAATTTATGGGGCAAACAAACCGGTATGGGGCAAACAAAATAGCAGACGCCCCGCGGCGTGCGCTCCGCGCTGGTTCGCTCCTGCGCAGATTGTAGTCCCGGCGTAAACTTCGAGCGCATTGTGCGGTTTGCATGCAGTAAAATGTTGCAAGAAGACGTTTACCAGGCTGTTCGTGCGTGGCAGGCCCGACGGCTGCGCGCTGAAATTGTTCGTGGAGCGTTTTTGTGCAACAGTACAGAAAGTACCGGTACGCGCCATAATCAAAAACATTCAGCCCCTGCATCATCGTACTCGAACTCACCTGGCAGTGACTTACGCGTTCTGCTGGGCGTTAGGCCTTTCTTTTCCTTTCTCGTAGCCCGATTTCCCGATCTACTGGCCGATTAGCGGTTCTTTGCTCGCATATATGGAATGAGCGTACGCCAACCTAGTAGTTGATGTAACTACGCCGAAAAGAGGACACCGCTGTATTGTATACGCGACCGTGCACGCATAGTTTGTAATTACAGTGCGCACACAGTTGCTAGCACGCTGCGAGCGCACATCGCACAATACATACATCACATAGTCCGATAACAACAAAAGTTTATTGCCGCCTTCCGCGTTGTTGCGGACGCGCCACTAGCAGATGGCGCTATGTGTACCGCATCACGTGACTAGCGGAAGATCAGGCGGGAAGATCCTCTCTGGGACCTGGGTGTGTGATCGTGTCTGTTGAGCTAACATGTAGCCGCGCGTGCCCGCGTGCTTTAATCCTTAAGTCATTAAACAGTTGTCGTTATCCGTCTGCTCGTTCGTGTGCTCTGTTCCCGACCACGACATGGCGGCAGCGGCGGGATACGTGGAAGTCACGACAACGCAGTGAAGATGGCACCGTTCAAGTAGGCCTAACAAACGCCGGCAGCGCAACACGGAACTTTGCAGCACCCATGGCAACGCCTACAGTGCCCGCAGCTCAGCCTGCAACGCCGCTCAACCCTTTCGTCGTCGAACTGCCGGAAAAGCTCGACTTTCGGAAACCCGAGGAGTGGAAGCGGTGGTTTACACGATGGGAAAGGTACCGCGTCATCTCAGGTTTGAAGAAACAGGACGACGAAACCCAGGTGAACACACTCATTTACGCGATGGGCCGTGAAGCAGATGTCCTGGCGTCGCTCAAACTTTCCGACGCTGAGAAACTCAACTACGACGCGGTAACACGAGCGTTCCCGAAACATTTCGTGCCGCGGACGAACGTGATATTCGCAATGCCCATAGACTGTCGCGCCGCCAAGCGGAATTCAGGAGCGTCCTCTCGAGGAGGGTTAGTAGACGATAAAATGGCAGCACTACGCAGTCTCTCCCTTGTTCGGCTGTGCTAACCTCAGTGTTAACGCATTGGCAAGGAAGGAACACTACGACTTTGCATGTTCCCTGCATCAGTGAACAAACCGGGCCCTCCGTGACATGAGAAATCTGATTCGTTCTTGCGAGACGCGAAGTTTTCGTGAAAATACGTGGCAACTCGCGCTTTCAATGCTAGCCCACAGTGTACGCATACTATCAGCTTCGCGAGGCTTTCTGTAGCCACGTAGGTTAGTTAAATGTTATCGTCTGACATATTCAGTTGAATCTCACCCTGTTTTACTTGTATATAGCATTGGTCAGTGTTTCTTGTAGAGCATGAATCCCATAACACTACGCGGGAGGTCGCGCGGGCTCGCGATGTGCTCTTGTAAAACTCAGCGATCTCAAGTTGTCGATACATCAAAATAGGGCCTCTATCCTTTGTCAGCAAAGCGCTGTTACTAATCGTGCGGGCGACGTTTCAATCACTCGAGGACGCGTCTGCTCCACGCCTTTCGTGGAGAGAACGCTTTCCACACCGTTCTTCGCCAGTGTGTTGGTGTTGATTTCATAGCCAGCGCTGCGCCGTTTGTTTTTGTACGTTTGTTGATAGGTGGCAGCACACTGCAAGCGATTTGCTCGTTGACCGATCCGAGAGCATAATGTTGTTCGCGCCCAGACGTCTCTCTAATTGTAAACGCGGTGACGCGGAGTGGTCGCAGTCGTTCGGCGGAGGAATTTCTTCGGATTGCTTTCAGCAGTGATGTTGAAAGAAACCATCTTGACGACGAGGATTTTTCACTGGACATTGAAGACTGTGAAAGCACCGAGAGTGACAGCTGTGACAGCGACGATGAACGATCAGCTGAACTCACGAGGAGCGAGTTGCACTTCACGTCCCCTCGTGCGTTAATGTTCTTTCACGCTCGTAAGTCACTTTGATTGTATTTAACGTATAATATCCTTGAGCGAGATCAGAATAAAAGCATAGTTCCTCTTGTGCATTGCATGTATCACAATTATTGTGGATATTATGGAGCGCCGCATCGCCAACACGCTCGAGCTCGACCAGCGAAGCGAAATGGTTAGAGCGATGGAACGTGCAGTCACGGCCACAATCTACGCCTCTCGGCTAACTTCTTCGACGTTGCGAAAAGCATACGTGTGCATTCTTTTCGATATTCATGTTTGGATCGGGCTGATCGAATCTGCAGAGTGAAGTGAATTGCACACGGCTAGTCTCAGCATGGCTGTGACACAAGCGCTACTGAATGGGATGTTAAATGCTCGTGTTCCGTTGAAGACGTAATACCGCGTTCCCGACTGCGCAAGTAATGACGACGGCGTATTATGTTTGCAAACCATAACCACGTTAAACGTGCGGTCCCGTGCTGCAGCGATGACGCTACTCGCTGGCGGCCTACTACTGCGGCAAATCCGTCAGGCAGGCTCGGTACGTACTACCTCGGTGTGCCGTTCAGCTCATACGTTAATTTTAGTTCATGCAGTTTTATGTAGCACGCACAGGATTTCGCAAAGCATCGTTATGCACGGTAACGGAGCTGAAATATAACCTTTCACACCGCAGCAAATAATTAGGTGGGGGGTACTTTGCACTTTCCATGGTTTGGGAAAGTATTTTAGTCTCGTATCCAATTCAGCGCGGCTCATGACTTCATCCGGTGAAAGTGACACGGGCCGTGCGTCCGCACGTCCTATCTGTTCCTATGCTAACAAACGGGTTGACCCTCCTCCTGGCGCCATCTTGAAAAGCACGGCGCGCCACCTATAGTCCGTGGGCATTGCGAATACGAGCGGGCGAAGTTCAACAGCCGGAAGCAAGAAGCGCATGAGTCAGTCGACGCGTTCGTAACTGAACTCTACAGACTAGCCGAAACCTGCTAGTACGGAGATCTGAAAGAAGAATTGATCCGCGATAGGCTCGTGGTCGGTCTCGCTGACACGCAACTAAGCGAGAAGCTGCAACTTAACGCCGAGCTGACTCTTGAAGCCGCCGTCACCGCTGCACGCAACTCGGAAACGATAAAGCAGCAGCAAAAATATCTACGGCCGCAGCAACAGACGCCTGCGGCTATAGATGCCATGCGTGGATGTTCGAAGAGCAAAGGGAAGCCAAACCAGCGCTCTCAAAAAACACAGCGCGATCAAACGGCGCTGGCGTGCAAGTGGTGTGGCTCAACAACGCACCCACCATCACGCACTATGTGCCCGGCGAACGGGAAAATATGCAGCGCCTGCGGCAAAAAGGGACACTTTGCCGCCGTGTGCTTGTCTGCCTCTCCGAGGAAGAAAAAGAGCACCCACCAAGCCGTTTTGGAAGAGGTTTATTTGGGTCAATTGACTGACCAACAGGACTCTGGGCCGTGGAGGACTGACGTTACAGTAAATGGCTTGCCAATGAAGTTCAATATAGACACCGGTGCAGATGTTACCGCTATACCTACAAGCCTCTACAACGAACAAGTCATGGGCAACCTGAAGCAGGCCCAGAAACAGCTGCTGGGACCCGGCCGGACCAAAATCGCAACAATAGGTCTGTTTAGCGCAACCTTGTGCTGGAATGGCCGAGTGTGTCAAGAAGAAGTTTACGTGATCGACAAGTTACATGATGCACTTCTAGGACGTCCTGCAATCAAATCATTGGATATCCTTCCAAGCCTCCTCGAAGTCACAGCGTCAACAAGCAAGCTCAGCGACCCTGCCAACATTCTCTGCCACTACCCCAACTTGACTACAGGCCTGTGTCTTCTCAAGACGGAATACAGGATAATATTACTCCCCGATGCCAAGCCAAGCGCTATTACGTATCCGCGGCGAGTATCCCTGCCCATGCTGCCCAGTGTGAAACGTGAGTTGGAGAGAATGGAGAACCTTGGCGTCATCAGAAAGGTCGACGGAGGCCACAGAGTGGTGCGCACCTATGGTAGTCGCGAAAAAGAGAGGAGGCGAGCTTCGAATCTGCGTCGACTTCGGAGGGTTAAACAAGAACATTTTGCGGGAACGAGTCGTAATGCCCACCGTCGACGAATGTTTGGCCAGACTTGCCGGAGCTACATGGTTCAGCAAGCTTGATGCAAGGGCTGGCTATTGGCAAGCTCCGCTAGCACCAGAGTCCCAGAAGTACACCACTTTTCTGACGCCATTCGGCCGGTTTCAGTTCCTCCGATTGCCCTTTGGAATTTCGACAGCACCCGAGTTTTTCCAGAGAGAAATGCTAAGAGTTCTAGAAGGCATTGAAGGCCAAGCGTGTCTACAAGACGACATTATAGTGTTTGGCCCTTCAAGGGAAGAACATGACGCACGACTGCACAAAGTACTGCAGCGCCTGCAAGAAGCTGGCATCACCTTGAACGCAGAAAAATGCGTACTACACCAGCAGTCAGTGAGATTCCTGGGACACATTGTGTCTGCGAATGGTATCAGTGCCGACCCTGAAAAGGTCAGCGCACTATGTCACCTAGCAGAGCCTACAGATGTAACAGTAGTGAGGTTCTTCTTGGGAATGGCCAACCACTTGGTCAAGTTTCTGCCGGGGCTCTCGCAGCTCACAAAACCGTTACGTGACCTGCTTCACAGCGACGCCGAATGGTGCTGGGACAAGCCACAGCAAGAAAGCTTCAAAGCCGTCAAGAAAGCATTGACGACGACTCCAGTGCTTACTCACTACGACCCTTGTAGTCATCACACTGTGTCGGCGGATGCATCGTCGTACGGTCTTGGAGCAGTCCTCCTTCAAGAGACAGCGGGTCAGAGACTTCCAGTAGCCTATGCCTCAAGATCCCTCTCTGACACGGAGACGCGATATGTGCAAATAGAGAAAGAAGCACTGGCAGTTACATGGGCCTGCGAGCATTTCCGCTCCTGTCTGCTTGGTCTGCAGTTTCACGTGGAAACTGATCACGAGCCACTGGTGCCATTGCTACGGTTCCGTATGAGGCTCCTCGAGTTCGATTACACCATTGCCCACATCCCAGGCAAGGAAATGCATACAGCCGATGTGCTCTCAAGGAAACCACAGAAGGAAACGGACAACAGCAGGCCAAGGAGCCTTAGCAAGGCCATCGTAGAACATGAAATTCTCACTGTGGAACTTCTGCCTGCTTCCCACGATATTCTTGAAAAGATAAAGGCAGCACAAGAGAACGATCCTGTTCTAGCAAGAGTTAGGGACTACTGCACGACGTCGTGGCCCAAAGAAGTGGCACTACCTCCGGACGTGCAGAGGTATTCAGCATTTGCCCATGAACTGACACAAAAGTGGATGGCATTTTACTCAAAGGCAGCCGCATTGTCATTCCACCAAGCATGCAAAGTGATGTGCTAGAACACTTGCATGCCGGTCATCAGGGCATTGGGAGATGTAGGGCTCGAGCCACTCAATCGGTGTGGTGGCCAGCCATTAACCAGCACATCCAAAGTTATGTGTCAAGATGCCCTGTCTGTCAACAACACCGTAAACCACACGCCGAGCCTATGATATTCTCCCCACTTCCTAAACATCCATGGGAAGCAATAGGAATCGATCTCTTCTGTGTGGATGGTGTTAACTACCTTGTAGTTGTGGACTACTACTCACGTTTCTTTGAAATCAAAAAGTTGAAGCGTACCACCACAGAGAACATAACACAAGCACTGAGTCAGATCTTCGCGCGCTTTGGGGCACCGGCTATCATACGATCAGACAACGGCCCTCAGTTTGCTTCGGCACAGTTCAAAGCGTTTGTCAAGCAATGGGGATCAAGTCACGTAACCAGCAGCCCCTACTTCCCTCAGAGCAACGGCGCGGCAGAAAGAACAGTTCAGACTGCTAAACAGCTGATCAAGAAATCGCCGAACATCCACAAGGCTCTGCTCGCGTATAGAGACACGCCAGGGAAAGAAGGATTCACACCAGCGGAACTCCTCATGGGAAGGCGCCTAAGAACTGACGTGCCCGTGGCACCACACGTGCTGAGGCCACAGTGGAGCACCGTAGAATTTACTAAACGAAACGAAGCCTACAAGGTCAAGCTAGGGCCAACAATATAATCGGAGACACAAGACCTTGGCAAGAGAGCCCATTCAACCGCAGACAGCCGTCCGCATTCTGTCTGGTGCTCCAACAACAGGGACCGTCATTGGGCCAGCTCACACGCCTCGTTCGTATGTAGTGAGCACACCTGGAGGTCTGACAAGACGCACCAGCAAACATCTCCAGCCGCTACAACCTGTGGCGACAACAAGAAGTGGACGAACCGTAAGAGCTCCGAGTCGGCTTGACCTGTGACAAGAGCAGGAGGGTCACTTCAAAGAAGAGGAGGTGTCGCGGACGCGCCACTAGGAGATGGCGCTATGTGTACCGCATCACGTGACTAGCGGAGGATCAGGCGGGAAGATCCTCTCTGGACCTGGGTGTGTGATCGTATCTGTTGAGCTAACATGTAGCCGCGCGTGCCCGCGTGCTTTAATCCTTAAAGGAGTACTGACACGATTTTGAAGTGCAGCAAAACGGACGTTTTTGGTTTCCTTGGCATGTAGTGTTAACGCTCTCCCCACACCGCATCCGCGAAACACGTATAAATATTTAAGTTTGATTTTAAAGTTTTCATCTCCCAGCATCTGCAAGGCAGCTTCACCGCATGGAGAGCCCTATGACGTTTGAAGTCAGCTCACTTGGTTTGCGAAATCTGGGTTCTGCATGCAGCCTAAACCACAGAAATCGCTGTCGGAGGCACTGGACGACAGTTCACTCATCATGAACCACGTTCGACTGACAGCAAAGGACAGCAGGTGCATATTCGTGGGTTGCAGTCTGCCCGTGACGTCACGGGCCGACTTGACACGTCACTATGAATCCGCCCTCTTGAAACCGAAACCGAAACTGCTGGTTGAAAGAAGCGGTATTAAAAATATATGCAATGCATCCCCAGGCACCACGACACTCTTTTTAGGGTTCTCGACACCCGTGCTTTCATTAGAGCAACAACCCGAAAAATTTTTAAATTCATGTCAGTACTCCTTTAAGTCATTAAACAGTTGTCGTTATCCGTCTGCTCGTTCGGGTGCTCTGTTCCCGACCACGACACGCGTGAACGACACAGCTTCTAAAAAACGCGATACG